>NC_081197.1:12590420-12890420 GCF_902713425.1 Acipenser ruthenus | reverse complement strand
TTTTTTATTATTCTGTTCAGTATAATGAGAACAGTAAACACAGCAATTGGGTATGTAATTCAGGATATTTAATTCCATCACCGGACTCAATTAACATTTTCTTTAGCCTCCTTAATTATTTTTGTTCTACTGTCTGGAAGAATGTTAAGTTAACAGTGAACCATCGTAAGAGTTCCATCTTCCTCACGGGGTTTGTATAGGGAGTAATTGAATTTTCTCAGACAGAAATCATTAAGCTGTCCCCAAACTTTCTATTGGCAGTCTAAGTTTCTACAGAACTGGTTGACTCATGCTTTTATGAGAGCTAAACTGGTAGGTTTGTTTGACATACAGTCCACTTTTTTTTTTTTTTTAATAGTCCAAGCTCTTGTGTTTCTTGTAAAAACATCCCAATCAGAAACACGATTTCGGATATTTGTGTTTTGCTTTCTGAACTATGATTAATAAACTTCTGTGATTTGGTAAAGGGAACATACTGGTTCACAAAGTGGAAAGAGGGTTTCAAACTTGTGTGTCTGCTGTTGACTTTGGTTAATTCAGTAGTCTCTTAACAAGGTCTGCTTTCTAAATTGTATTTGGTGTAGTGGTGATCATTATTTTCTGGTACTAAGTATCTAACGCAAGTGTTTCTGTTGTCAGATCAAGCGTTTTTCCTGTTTTTTATGTCAGCTGTTTTGTTGAAGATGCCTCCGTTCTGTGAAGGAAAGCCTGGCTAATGTGTTGGATTTATTTCAGGTAAAAGTCACCCAAGAGCTGAAGAACATTCACACTGAACAGATGAGCAGACTGCAAGCCAAGCACCAAGCAGAATGCGACTTACTGGAAGACATCAGGTAAAAAGAACATCCAGATTACAAAACCCAGGGATGTGACGAAGGAATTTCCTCTTGGATTTCCTGCTCTGGGCCATTAAGAGGTCTATCGCAGCTGGAAATTGTAACTGGAACTAATACCGTGCAAATATTTGTCCCTAATGAAAGTGTGAGGCATGTTGGAGAAACATTCCATGCATTTCAGCCAAAATGTCTTCTTCCCCGAATAATATGTTGCAATCCTGTGGAGGCAGCCAGCATGATAACATTTGTTTTAGATTGTTGGATTCCAGAATAGCCGTGGTATTGTTTTATTTATTTTCTTCTGACGTTGCCGTGTTGCAAGGTCAGCTGTTGGCATAGCCTGTTTAGGAAACTGCCGGGTTTCTTGTCCTGAAACAGTAGGTGTTTTGCTGCTATCCTAGAATACTAAGAGCCCTTTCTTAAAGCAAGGGGAAAGGCACATTGTCTGGAAGGAATATAACTGTAATAACAACAGCTTCCAGGTAGTCTTTTATTGTTCGGGGTAGTTTCTTACTAGTTTTATAGCATGTATTTATTTCTTTAAAAACAAACTCTTTTTATTAAATTGAAGCAGCCTTTGCTTGCTGAGTTTCTGCAGAAGCCTTTGGCAAATATCTGTTTTTCAATTTGATAGTAGCCAAACTCTTCAGACACTGTCCTTCCAAGTCTTAAAAAGTAGCTGTGCCTGAACAGCTCCTTGCCTCACAGTGCTGATGCTTGCACTAATATGTATCTATCCGGGATATCCCACTGAGATTAACCTGACCAAGACCCCGTTCACACTTGCGATTTGAGGCGGCCCAGGGCTAATGTTATTCTACTGGCACTTGTTGTTGAGCAAAGTGTATTGGATATGTGACGGTGTATTGCTGTATTTAGATTACAGTGCTTCCCTTAATGAAGTTGTCATTTACATGTGGGACAAGGGTTTTGTTATATAGCCATATGTTCGGTAATCTTTCGAGAGAAGGGGTAATGCTAATGTTCAGTCTTTACTGGTAATGGTTAGGGACTAGAGGATAATAACAAGTAAAGGATAGAATAGTTTAACGACCGTGTTTGTAAACAAAGACGGTATTCATGCAGGTTAAGCAAATGCGTATAAATGAGAAGAAACGTGTGCAATGTATTTAACCTTATTTAATGCCGTGTCTTTCCTTACGAGGGAGCAGTAGTACTATTAGGTGGTCAGTCGTGAGTTTGTCTTGTGAATGTCATTGTGTACAGCCTGATAGTCACCTGACTGGCCGGCCCAGTAGTGTGAACGGGATCCAAGAGTGCTGCAATATAAAAGTCTTAAAATACATCCACGACACGCATCAACAAATGAAACGAGATCGTAGATAAGAGTTTAATTCTTGGAGAGAACATGACGAAAATTTCAGAATGCAGCATTTTCACAGGTGCCTACATACCACACACTCACCACATCGATGGATGACATCCTTCATTTTGGTTAGAAACAGTTTTGTCCTAGCAGCAGTGCAAAGAGGCCGAATGGCTTTAAAGAGAGCTCCATTGCTTGCTGCTGCGCAGCCCCGCTCAGGGAATACTCTGCGTGTTGTTCCAGTAGTGAGACCATTTGCCTATATAGCATATGAACCCATCACAATTCTCACTGCTGAAGAGAGAGGGGCTTTGGGATCTTGAACAGTAGTAAAGAGTGGCTGAGCTGAACAAGCTGCTTGGAAACAAGACAGCCCAGGCAGTGTATTGCTTGGTTGCAGATTGCTATGCAACACTCTCTTTACAGATCTCTGAGGGCATATGAATTCATAAATGCTGAGTTTCGTTTATCTTATTTGTAAAGGACGCAGCTGCTGCTACCTGCAAGTCATTTCCTAAGAAAACGAAAGCAGTATCGGTGTGCTTTTATTACCACGTTGAATCTTATGATAGGGTTGGGCTACATGGGATGGGGATAATATGACACCGGGGTCTCTATCATAAGCAAACACATTTGTGCTGGAAAATGATGTTCTGGTTTAGGTTAGCTACTTTGCCATGAAATGTCTGACCAAGCCTAAAAGTCCAGTTGAGATCCCTGTTTGATGGGCAGCATGTCAAGAAGAGTTCTTTATAAATGCCTCTTGTTAGTGCGATTGTCTGTTCTGTTTGCAATCAAACCTGAAAATGACTGGAAACATCTAATAGAATCACATTTTTTATCCTATACATACATTACAAAAAGTACATTGTAAATTTGTTCCGATTTAGCTGGTGGTCGTATTTAGGTATCAACAATAGCACTTGTACTGTATGTACACTTGCCAAAAGAGACGACACATGGATTGTAATACAGCACATACTTTTAAATCTGGTACGTATTGTAGCAGTATGTAAAATTCCCCATTAACAGCCCAACAACAAAATGAAATCAAAATGTTACCCATGCACAGAACTGCGTGCAACGTAAAAGGTAATGCAATTTAGCGAAAGATTAAAAAAACAAGTTTCCAGAATTAAAACAGTATCCAAAGTCAGTATTCAAAATTGAATATAGTGCTCTAAGGCCCTAATGTCACAGTTCACTTACAAATAAAAATGCACAAAAACAACTAAAGATCGCAGATTTAAAATGAATACATCACAGTATCTAAAACTGTTCAATGATTAACTGGTACATTACCGTAGCTTGTCTCATCACTTTGTTTTGCCTGCATTTTCGTCAGGTGAAACTGGAGGAAGCGCCTTATAACTGCACAGGGGTCTTACTATTTACCGCAAGAAAACACACAAAAAAAACGCAAACAGTAAAAATATAAAGTAAAATACAACAAAGATATAATTAAAGATAAAATATAAAGAAATTGCCACTGTCATGCATATTCATGAGCAGTCAAGACTGGGGATGGATTTTATTCTTAATACAAGGGTGGTAAAACACGACTGACTGGGTAACGGATGCTGATTGTACTAAAATGCAATGTGAACTAGGATGCAGCCAGTTAGGATTACGAGTTATATCTACAGTGATATATTAGTAGTGCACATAGTGCATCATCTGAGGATCCAGTAACGTGGTGCTGAGGTCAGGCAAGTCCATTGCATTGTAGAAGGGGTAGATCAAGAGATCTACAAGTGCAGTCTAATCAGGTGAGTCTTGAGGAGGTGGTATCTGTACTACTACTGTACTTAAAGTATTGCATAAACGGTGTGACTTTCAAGGAATTAAAAAAAAAAAAAAAAAGATTGACAAGCACTCTTCCTCTGTTGCAGCTAAAGTCTGAAGTCTAACGTGTTCCCTGAGCAGTATAATCAGACGCCTGTAAAGGTCATCTGTTCTAGGTGTTCTTATTCTTGGTCACAAGGGTGATGCAATCTCAATGGAACTCAGTGTTCCTCTGAAATAATTCCTGCAGTGCTATAAATAGCTTTCCAGTGTTATCAAGGGATAGAAGCCGAGCAATTACTTGTTTATATACAGATATGTATATACTGTGAAATCGCTTCGATTTCTGTCGCCCGAATTACTGAAAACTTAGATATAATTTTTCATCGTTACCAATGACCTTCCAAAACAGTTTTTTAACATACTTAACTGTCTGCAACGCAAAGGTTCCCAGTTCAGTTAGCTTCATAGCTTTAGGGAAATGACAACTTTCTTTCGTTAACAGGATGAAAGGGAAGTAATGTACTTATGCCAATACTGAAAACTTATCTTGAGTGACAGCTTTTCGAGACTTAATTTAATTAAAGTTTTGAGGCCGCAGTTGGGAGTTTTGCGGCAGGATCTGACACACTTTCTGGATGTTGCTTGATCTATAACATTTGATTGAAATCCTCCCCCTAATCAAACCCGAGAGATTTGTATCCAGATTAGCGCATGTTTTTGAAAACCCAAGTGCACATGTTTTTTTGTTTAGACATTCTTCTCTGTTCAGTTGAAACATGCTGCAGCACTGCAGATTACCTCATTCTTGTTTTATAAGAATAAATACTTGTAGATTTGTTTGAAGTAGCAGATGGCTAGAGTAAGCCTTACAGGCCTGTATGTTTGTTTAAGTCCCGAGTTGTGCTATGCTGTATAATATTGGAAGTTCTCTCTCAAAAGTCAACTCTCATTGATTTTGAGAGTCTGCTGGCGTTCATTTTGCACCTGTTTCATTATAACGTGGAAGCACTTAGCAGCTACCGGGGACCAACTAAGTTGAAAAGTCACGAAATTTCATGCATGCATGCATGCATGCATACACGCACACACACACGCACACAGACAGTGTGTCTCCATCCCTGCTGCTGGGTCAACAGCAAGTGCTGGCTCTACCAGTGACCATGATATGAAATAAGTTCCACAAGTCCTGCCCCCACCCCAACCCCCTTCTCGTCACAAAGGAGGATGACCCCCACCCCTACCCCTTGGCCAGCACCACTGCTAGATCCAGCATTTCCTTTGCTGTCTTTACAAAGGGTTGAAGCCCCCACTTGAACTTTTGACACTTGAGTGCAGAGAGGTCAGCACAGGCTTTCTTTACCGCTAGTACGGTACATTTCTTAAATTCGATGTGTTTTAGGTACAAGAACTGGCGGGGGCCCCTCAAAATACAATCTGCTATGGGAATTCTGAACGATGCTTCTCTTGTTGAATTGCAGTCTAACGTATAATCTGTGAAGGAATGAATGATTCCTCCTGTAAATGGCACTGTAGCCGTGTAATTGAATTACCCTATTGCAATACATAACCCAGTCACTTAATGTTGGGTCGTTTTTGGGATCATCTGGAGATTCACAATACAGTAACATAAAAATGTGGTCAGGTTTTTTTACTGGACAGTACTTGCAGTGTTCTCTTTGTTTCCCCTCTATTAACAGTTAATAGTGATTAGATGGGGGGTTGTTCGCTGCACTGCTGGTTTGCAAGGGCCAGGAATGCAGAATGTTTTAATACATCCACAAGGCTTGTTTCGCTGTGTTTGGCCCATAACACCTCATTTCTATGACTGTTGGCGGCAGCTGCAGCAGCAACCAGCGCTGTTTATAGCAATAATAGTTTTATTTAACAAACCACCAGGATACCTGGGATAATTTCATTGGAATTCAGTTTAGCCAAGTACCACTTCATTTTAGAGCTGGCGACTCTCCAAGAATGGTCCGCTTAGTAGAAATGGCAGTGTTATTTTTCTGGCCTCTGCTCAGTTCAGCTCTCCAGTTCAATGGGGTTCATTCAAATCCAGATTTCATTGGAGCATCTGCAGTAACCACCTTGGCTATTTTTTTGCGGCACACAAAATACATAAGGAGGCTTGTTTTGTGAAGAGTTACTTCTAATTGAAAACGTGGCACATACCAGCAAAAGTATTTGGCTTTTGATTACATTTTTTAAACATAAGCTTGACTGTACATAATTTATGCCTACTGTACATAAAATATTCAGTGAGGTGAGATCACCATGTTTATTACTGTACTGTGGCTTTCACATACCGTAATACCGCTATATAGTAAAGCTACAAGCGATTCTCTAACCACATGTTTGTGTTTTATGTGGGGTATACAGTAGGTGGGAGTCGTGCAACTGGTTTACAATGTGAAGTCACATGCTTTCTGTGCACTCAGTAGGGATCCCAGGCTTTGCTGGATGATCAGAGAGCTCCTCGCTCTCTTAGCTGGAGTCCATGTATAACACTCAGCATCTGATGCCCATGTATTCATATTCATGTGCTGGCCCTCCTGGACATTACATTATAGATGACCTCATACCATTCCATCAGCGCGTTGGCAAGTATTTCTGGTATTTCAAGATTAAGAGCCTCCCCCCTTATTTATACAGACAGACTAGGAGAGAGTGTAAATAAGATGGAAATGCCTGAGCTGTTTATCATTAGTTAGAAATCTCCACCTAGTACCTGTTCAGTCAGAATACTTATTAAACCCGCCCTCCACTCAGTCTTGTATTTTTGGTTTTTTGGTACATTGTCTTGTTGAGAATTTGTTAATTATTGTGCTGGACAAGTTGATTTTTCCTATTGTGCTTAGCCAAAGGAAAAAATCAGTGTAAATATAATAGAAGTTTTGTAAATGAGACCTCAGACTAAAAGTATTCTTGTGGTAAAACAAATACATAAAAAAATTAATTTTAAACCAAAGTTACAGATGCCAAAGCTTTTCCGGGCTCACGTGACCATCAACCCTCTTGAAGACAGACGGACGAGGTTGGCTGGGAATGCGACATATGTTTCAATTAAACTTTGCGTTCTCGTTGACAATCGTCATTGAAACTCGCGTGCAGAGTAATTATGTCCTGTGCCATCTCTTAATTTGAACTGTCTGGAGTTTTGTTCATTTGAGCTGTCTGCTCTTTTTTGGAGTGGTGAATTTCTGCATTGGATTGCGCCGCTGTGAATTTTTTGGTTCATTGGCAGCGAGGAATGGGGTACGCAAACAAGCAGCTAGTCAGAGCTGGGCATGCTTGGAGACTGACAATCCTCTCAGACTGGTGCGAAGCGTGCTCACACACTGGAAGCAAGAAGCGTGGTGTGTTTTTTTTTTTCCCAAAAGCTTTTCATTCCTTGCAACTCATTTGACTTAGGCTATCCAGTCGTCCCAGTAACCTTTACAGAAAGCCTTTTAATTTTGGTCAAGAAATGAAGAGCAAATGCCCAACCTCATTGTTCTGCATTGGTGGTTTGTGAATAATATTTTGAGTATACTGTAACTGCAGCTCATTTAAATCTTGTGCAAGTCGAGATGAGGCAATTATCTATTTAGCTGGTAGATAAGAGTTTCAGAGTAGTGAAGCAGACAACGAACGCACAATTCTTATTTGGAGGGTAGTGTGTGTAGTATTACCTGTGGAGGTTGTTGTTTTTTGACGCTTGGGTTATCAGACATACGGACAATTCTTTGAATTGAGTCTGTGTTTCACAGTTGCACTGTGGCAGAAGAGCATTGTGTTTGCAGGAATTCCACAATTGCAGCAGCAGATCCCAGCATGCAAACCATGTCATTACAGTAATTTATTGAGTAGTACAATAACATGCATGGACAAAACCATCCGCTCTTGCTATTTAAATTGAGTGACAATCTGGAACTAATTGAGAGAACCAAAATCCAGTTCTCTTTTAAATATGACACAGATATTGCTTGCTGAGGAACATGAGAATGAAAGTATGTGTTCAAATCAGATTATAATAATCTAACCCCAGCCCTGCACACGCCCACACAACTGTGCGCAGCCCCAGTAAGTAAACCTGCCTGTGGGCTGTGTGGTTGATGTAATCTAAGAGCACTACAGATCTGTACCTCCCAAGCACAGGAGATATTGCGTAAGCAGTCGACCCTGCTTTCACTATTGTAAAGCCCTTTTATATAACCTGACAGAAGGTGGAGAGTTTGTGGAAGGCTGCTGCCATTCCAGGCAGGTACTGTGCAGTACATGTACCGTATGTCTTGACACAGCATAGATGATATTTTGTAGCTTGGGATTGCTGGAATTGTACCTGGAATTGTTAAACTTGTTGGCCTCTAGTAAGTTTTGCATTTGTGTTCTGTCCAGAGTCGAGCTGTGGGAGTGCAGTGTTGTCCCAATAGGATTCTCTCACCTCAGTGTTAGACCGGCAAACACTGCAGTTTGTTTTCAATCAAATGTTTAGTTGAAGAATCGCCAGGTTTGTTGCCTCCTCTAAACAAAATGTGTGGATATCAATAATGAGGGTCTCTCAAGTATAGGCAATAAATATCAACTGTAAACCTCTCTGGGAAAATACTCTAATCATTCACGTGCTGAATACAGTTTAAACAAGTATGGCTTACTTATGCAGGGCATCAAACTCACACTAGCCCTGCCCCCGTCCTAGGTTTCAGTACTTAAATGACCAGGACCCTGGTAAATCTGCTCTGAACCGATTACACTTCTCACACCATATAGGTTTTTCAAAGGGTGGGGACAGTTTATTTAACATCAAATTCCTGGCTCCTGATAATCTGCATGTACTTAATTGGAGGTAGCTCTGAAACCCAGCACTGAGTGCAGGGTTTGTGCGAGTTTCAAGGTGTTGTTTAAAGTGCCCCATCCATGGGTCTGGTGAGGATATCAATACACAGGGTATTCATTTGGGAAGAAAAGCAAGCATTTGCATACTTCATTCTAGTCTTTTGAGCTTGTTGGGCTCTTGCCTGTATTTCCTGATTCTTAAAATCAGGAAACTCCAGAGCTGAAAGGTTAAGCTGTTTTCTTTCTGGAACTGAAATGCCTGCTGAAAATAAATATAAAAATAAATCATTATTCTGTGAGTCCGTCAGGTTCCTACTGTAGGAACGTCAAAGGCTTGGCAGAAAGTATGACAAACATCAAGAGGCCAAGATTATAACAAGCTCCATTTAGGGACTTGTGGAGGATAAAAAGTTAAGCTCGTAATAAAACCTGGCATGGCTCGCACTGTTGCACAAAGGGAGTCATTTCCTGTGCATCCTTGATGCATTTTTAAAGAGTTACTGTAGAAATCTGAAATACCACAGTTGCCCTAGCTAATGTATTCTTCTTGTTCTATGCAAAGGGATATGAAAACTATTTTCTGTCTCAATCATCCTATCCTTGTGAAAGTTAAAAGCACCCCTGTGGCCTATAGGGCTTTCAAACATTGAGGCTTTAAATTTCTAAAAAAGATGTGATGACTGAAACACAAATTGGACACACAGGCAATCCTAAACAAGAAGAATAAGAATAAATTTGTTAATAACATGTTGTTTTAGACCTGTACCAAGTTACTGGCTGTGGAAGAACAGCAGGTTTGTGAGTGAACTTTAATACCGTCTCCAATGCTGGACTGCACTGAACTGCGCATGGGAAAGGGGCACTGGTACTGCTGCAGGTGGGTGACAATAAAGTAAAGGCTTGTCTTCATCTCGTATTTAATCCACAACACGGGATTACCAGCAACACAAATCAAAAGATAAACCCAGCAGCTTTAAGTGTATTGTAATTATGCAGGTTTTTTTTTTTTTTAAATGCTCAACATTTTTAATACGGTATTATAAAAACATGTACAGTAGACGCATTGGAATTTCACACAAACAAATGCTTAAAGTCATTGCTGCCAGCAAATTCCAAAGAAAATGCTGGTTTAACAGGAATTAACCTGAATAACAGCCTGGGGCAGTGTTTGATCTAGTGCTGTATTAGATCAATTAATGTTGCATGACAGCCTGTTGTTTACATGTAATAGTATTGTATCTTGCTGAATGTGTTTGGAGTAACCCTCACCCTGTATGCTTTTCAAAACTAGTCTGTGTTTGTATAGGATGCTACATATTTGTGAACCACAACATTGTATTAAATTGAAAGATTGTCCAGGGGTTCCCAGTTATCGATTAGTCTTTTCTTATTGAATGAGGTGTGGAAGCAGCATGTACCATGGATGGATAAAGTGATTAGAAATGTTTAAATAGTTTTGGAAGGGTCCCTGCTCATTCCTCAGAGATGAGGGAGTCTGCTATGTAGTTTCACGAGGCACCAGGGAGTTCTTACTTGTGAAACATTAAAAAATGTGTGCAGTGTTGAATATTGAAGCACCTGTCAACCAAGCACATAGAGGGTCTGGTTTTCCGCTGTGGAAAATGTTCCCATGTAATACATTAACTATGGAGGGGGCAGTTTGCCCATAGGGGAAAATATAGGCCACAGTACTCTTATCTTGTTTATCATGACTAATACCAGTTTGCTAAAGGAAGATATTTACACTCGATTTGCATCAGTACAGAATCTGGCAGAAAAAATACAACAGCTTTTTAAACCAGAGCCAAACTCTTAACCCGAAAGAAAGGTTTATTGAAACTGTTTAAATTGTGTGTTGTCTTTGTAAACTAAAGATAATACTGTCTTGTCTTGTTGTGAAATGACAGGTTAGTAATTAGTGTACTCCTGTAATTACAGGTTAAGAATTGTAAAGGGCCTTGTAGGAAACACCTGCTGCTGCACAGCGCAGCACTTCGACTGGTGACGTCGATCCCCTGCATAAGCTGCTGTATGCAGAGCGGTCATGATCACAGGTGGCTGTCTTTCTCTCTTTGTATCTGTTTATCCCTGCAGGCTCACGGCTGCAGATCTTTCATTTCCTCTTCAGTCAGCACAGTGGAAAGAGTACAGTGTGTGTGTGAAAGGCAGGCTGGAGAGTTACACAGCTCAGTCCTTTAATTAATCTTCAGATACTTGAGTACCAAGGCTAACAGACTCATATAGAGGTCTGGAAATGCTACAGAAACAATGTATTTTGGCATGAGTGTCAACATTAATGGTACATTTAAAGGCAGAGACTTGTGACTTATTTGACTTGGTATTTATTAACCGTCGTGTGATATATTTAGAAGTTAGCCTATATAGCCTTGTGGTTTGAGCCAGGGTCTGACCTAGGACAAGGTACCTCATCTCCTTGTGTGTCAAGATTACTGATAGCCATAGGGAAAGGTGGAATGATTGAGGCTGTAACAATATCTGTATCTTTATTATAACACCATGTAACAAGGCCCTTATTGTTTAGCTGCTGTTCTGTGTTTGACGTACTGTGTTACAGGTAATGTTGTTTTACACATAGGAAACTATGTTGGGTCAGCTGCGGTTCTATTACCTGTAACCCAGGAAGTGAATGAGCAGAGAACCGTCAGACTTGAAGTGTTGGGGTAGAATTTGTCTGTAAGACAAAAATGAACAGCAAAACAATAAGATTGCTATGCCAAGGTAAAACTTTTTTTTTTCCCCCAAAACCTTGGTTATTACATCTGGCCCTTATTTTAGTTATCAAAACAGTAGCTGTATTTATGTATTTTTGGTTAGATATTTTTGTATTTCTTGTTTGAATGTATGCAATACTGTCGATAGTAAAGAAATATATGTATTTGTCACAGCAACCTGTATAAGATGTCCTTTCAAAATCGGAACAATTAACCTCTGACTTTTATTGATAGCTGAGCACAGAAGCATACGGGAAAACCGTTCCGAGGCATGACAACCCTGATTGCATTATACTTCACTGGGTCCCACAGCAGGCTGTTTTATACGAGATAGGGATTAGTAGCGCCTGCTGGAGAGGAGATGGGGCACCTCTGGCAATACAAGCTGAGTGGCACAGGGGTGGCACAAACAGTCAGGCACCTCACAGATAGAAGCCTGGGAGAATTCCAGAGGAATCTGTTTTAGGAGGGAAGTGCTGCTGTGCTGTCAATAGGGGGAAGTGGAAAAGAACATTTAAAATAAATAAATAGCAATACTTTGTACCTGCAGTCGTCAATATAAGCCCAACCAGGATTATGTTACTTATTTTGAGGAAATGTGAAGACCTCGGAGGGAATAAACAACTGATGTAGTTTCTGAAATATGTGTATACAGTGTTTTTAGTTACTTAAATGTAAACCAGGAAAAGTCAAACCAGTTTTAAGCCAATGAATCACTTTTAAGTTTATAGGTTGTCAACCTAACTATAAACTGACCGCAAATTTGCAGGCATCGATCTGTGATGTTCAGGCATGGTTGAAACTTGCAGGTGCACTCTACCCTCAAAACTTCTAACGATTTGTCATAAACCACTGCATTTTCACATCCTTTTTTAATGTAAAACTTAATTTACATTAAATTAAATTCTAAAAGGAAACCCTGTGAGTACAACCTGCTCAATAAAAGGTTTTACCCAAAATAATTCAGATCGGAAATCCACTATTATGATGTGTATTCTGTAAATCAGACCTTTCATTAATAAACCAATTTTAACTAAATCATGGAGTATGTTTTGTGGGTGAACAATGTCAAATTGCCCATAAATTAGTTTGTGAAATGTGGTGAAAGTGAGTTGCACAAACTTGGGCTGTATAATACCACTCTAATCTTGTCTGTGTTTTTGTCTATACTATGATGCACTACAAATGAGCAATTCCAGCATTGTAGCTTTGTGACCATGTAAAATAATTGTATTTACTGTGAATGGCGTACCTGGCACTGAATGGTGGTTGTAAAGTGGAGTTCTTTTAACATTCACTTTCGTTTTGTATTCTGCTAGTGATGAGCTGACAAGCATCTGGCTCTTGATTTGTGAATAAATCTAGATCTCGGTGCAGCTGCTTCCTTGTCATTAGTAAACAGGATGAAATGAAACCCAATTTGGGTCACCTTCTCAACAGACGATGAAGGAAATGTTCCTCGCTTGTGGTTGTCTGTAAATCAGGTGGCGAGAGGTGTTCGAAAGTAAATTCGAAAGTAAAATGATAGTGAGAGGCCTGAGGGCAGGGGCAAGGGGTTTATGAACTGGCATTTAAATATGTCTGATTTTGATATAGGTGGTTTTGCAAGTGTTATTCATAGGAAGGTGAATGCAGTGTTTTATAAGAAGCACTGGACATTTTGGTTTTCTTCATAATATATATCAAACAATAAACTAAACTGAATTTTTTTTTTTTTTTAGGACTTACAGCCAAAAGAAATCTGCAATAGAAAAGGACTATGCACAGGTAAGACGTAGTTCAATTTTTTACTTGTTGCTTCCATAAAATACTGTAATCTGAGAGTCTATTGTGTAGGCCCATATAGAAGTAAAACTATTTGATACGTTTAGACCAATGCCTTTATCAGAGTTCGTAACACTAATGAAGGTGTTAATGCTGCTACACACCAGATGCCACGCAGCAAGCAAAACTGTGCGGCGATGTGACAAAATGCATAGAACCTATACTTTTAATAAGCATATCTTTCACAGCACAGACGACACGACAGGCGACAACAGGTCGACACTGGAGCGATAGAATTGAATCCTATTTTTTGCGATCTGTCATGCCACTAGGGAATTGACCAATCGGAGAACAGCTTCAATGCATGTGGTCCAGCAGGGTGAAGTATCTAAAATGGCATAGGAAAAAAGAATACTTGCCATTGGGAAAAATACTCAAAGTTTTATGACAAAGATCATCGCAATTATAAAGATTTGAAAGGTAATATGTGGGAGTTCATTTCGAAGGCACGGGATAAGCCTGGTATGTGTGATTTATTACCATATTTGTTGAAATACTATCAGAGAAGGCATACATAATTACTACATCGTGTTGACAAATATGTACCTGTCTTAATCATAGTTTTGTCAATAGCAATAATCGCTGCAAAAGTATCTTGTTACCCAGTGAAAAATCGCATTCCGTCTGGTGTGTGGCAGCCTTTAGGCCTTTAGTTTATCTGTTTGATTTGCCATAGTATCTTATGTTGTTATCTCAAGAGTAGCGTGCGTTTTTAGTGGAAGTTAATCTGTGAGGGCAGTTCCAGGCAAGAACATTCCAAACAGAAGACTCTTTGACCCAAGAAAAGTAAATAAATACTGGTATTAATAGTCTCTGGGTGAGGACCTTTGGGTCCGAAGATTGGTTTCCAGGATATAATCTGCGCCTGATATCTGTTTTGGAACAAAATGTACAAACGTGAAAGTCACCCTGATTTGATCTTTGCTTTATGAAATCGAGGGCGGTTTCTGATGGTGAATATGACTAGGAATTCAAGTTCAAGCAGCTGCTGTACTAGTGCTGTAGTTCCTTTCTTTATTCTGTGTAATGAGGGATCAGGATTTCTTTTCCGAACAAAACCAGATCTTGCTTTCTTGTTGTGCACAAGCTTGAGGTATTTTGTTAATGCTGTAGAACGATACCAGGGGATTTCCGTGACTGAATAAACCGTAAACTGTGTCTGGGTCCTTGAATATCAAAGGAAGAAGATTAACTCAGACTTTCTCACGTATAGTATTTCAAAAATAAAAATCCTCATGGTACAGTAATAAGCACATTTTTTCGTTATTTGAATTGGGGAAAATTTAGTATAAAATAACAACTGTTTCTAAAAAAATAAAGTACGTGCTGCTTTATGTAGTACTGGGGCCTTTTACTATGGGTTGTTATATATATATATATATATATATATATATAATATATATATATATATATTTTTTTTTTACTGGTGAAAAATATTTCACTCTTTCTAAATTTAGCTTTGTTGCACTTTTACTTTTTTGACCTTCTGATTCAGAGAGGCATGTATGCACCATTGTGAGCCCCCCCCCCCCCCCCCCCCCCCCCCCCACCCCGCCTCATTCTATTATTCCTTGGGCATTCTCAGCTGTGCAGCAGGATTCCCTGCTCGGCTTGTCACTGCAGTTACAACAGAGCGCTCCGGCCAATCCAGAGACAGGGCCGTGTCAGGAGCAGAGCGAGAGTGAGGATTAGGACAGGGAGCTCGGCTCAGACGGGCTGCTGAGTCAGCAGCACTGCGCTCCCCAGGACACAGCCGAGCAGAAATTGCGCTGATTAAAGTCATTAGCAGCTCAAGTGAGAGTGCTGTGTGTGGTTGGCTGCAGGTTATCTTGCTTGCTCGCTGGGCTGGGAAGCTGGCTGGATACAAAGGAACACTGTGTGCCTGCATTATGAGCAGGAAACAGCCCTGTAGACTTTTTGGGCAGTGCTGCCTTGCTACGGATAAACCAGTGTTGGCTTATCCATGGCTCTTTTTATAGATCTTTTTTTATTTTAAATTTCTGCTGAAGCTTTAAACCAAGCTGAATGTCAGCAGTCTGTCCAGAATGACAGTATTGCACATTCAGTCCTGTATTAAAGGCCGCATGTGCACTTTTAAAGGTCCATGGCTATGAATGTATATATTCCCATGTCAAATCGTCTGGATATAAAGACCTCCTGTCTAATATCATTTATAGGCAGTCATTTGAGTGGTTTATAGCAGGCTAGACTGTCTCATGGGTTTACAGTAGAGACACACTGAAGTTATCGGAAACAGACAATTCTAGGTTAAAGGGATTAAGTTGTAATAAACTGTCATACACGCACTACCCTGAATTAAAAGTGGACAGAGAGGATTGGATTTCACAGCTGCAGACTAAGACAGGTTAATTGGATAAAACAACAAAAGGATGAAGAAACGTCAAGCTGGCACTGTACATAATTGTCTTAATGTAATAGTCGTAGCAACGGTAAAAATCTCTTACAGTATCGGTGCATTAAGACGTTCGTCTCTCGGCTTTGCTTAATGGGACCTGAACGTGACCCTGTTTACAGATATAATATCTCTTGTTACAGCTACCGGTGCACCAAATAAAAGCTCCTCTAGTCGGTCATAAAAAAAATAAATTAAGGCTATATTAGTGTAAAAAAAAAAAATAGTTCTAGAATATTAAAACACTGTACACATGTTCAAATAAACTCCTACATGCTTCTCACCATAGTTTTATTGTTGTTATGTATTTATTTAGAAGATGCTTTTATCCAAAGCGACTTACAGAAATTAAACAAAATAAAAAAATACGAAATTAAAAATTTTAAAATGTTTCTATAAGAAGGAAAAATTAAATAGAAAAATAGTGTTAAGGGGAAATGACAGGTGACAAGAAATAACAGATATATACAAGCAAATGAAGAAACTAATAAAATAACACAACACAACACAACAACACAGAAACACGGCCAGTGTCCTTTCCTGATGTCCTTACATGATTGCAGCACACACTGCTGCTCACACCGGCAGAGAAGGTGAATCATCCTTAATCAGAGGCAGCAGAAACAGGTGTGTGATGGACGCAGAACACAGTTTCTTGCTAGTCATGTACCCTCATTTACTTTTACAAAAAAAAATGCTTTACTCTTTTGCACTGGGGTAGACTAAATTCTTTGTGAAAAGGACTCTGTTGGTTCAAGCAAGTCTCTGTCTTGCTCCACAAACATTCTGTTCCGGTTAGTGAATGGTAATAGATTTTCAAAACCAGCTGTGCCTAATTGCCTGGCTTACCAACCCGTTTTGCTCATTTCCATCCTTCACTATGTCTTTGTTGGAATTTTACAAAACCAGAAGGGGTTTAGGGGGAAAAGATACGATTTAGTTGTCTTGATTTGTGACCACAAGCACCTGCTAGATCTGATGAACTGTTCCACCAGTATCTAGCAAGGGCCCCTGTGTTTATTGTGCAAGGTGTTGGAATTCTCCGGTCTTTGGAACTGATGCCAGGCTGGGCAGATCATTTCACCCAGCTGTTTATTTGTCTGCTTCTGCTGGGTCAAAGAGTAACCTCAGTCAGGGGTGACGTACTCTTTGCTCTTTTTCGATCTAAAAAAGCAGACTGGTATTCTTATTTTTGTTCATGTCTCTCTCTCCCTTAGCAAGCTGCCCCAGTTGTGTGAAGTATAATCCTCTGCCCCTGTTTCTTATAGTGTTATTCCTGCTCTGAGTGGCCATTTATTCAGCTCTTGCATGAGCTCACTGACTGCCCAACTGATACAGTGCAGCTGTCTACACAAATAAACTTTGTTTTATGACTTACCAGTTAACAGAGATGCCTTTCAGGCAGCAAGGGTTGCTACGTCATGCTGTCAGTGGAAGCCTTTGTGACATCCCTGTATGTTAAGTGGCCAGTGTCCTGTATATTGCAGGATACAGTAATGAACCAATGGCAAAGAAATTTATCATATTATACAGTGTTGTATAGTGCGGGTTACACAGTGCAAGCTGATATCTGCCCCACAAGAGACCACAACTTGAATGGGGTGAAAATCAGCTTGTACCATTGTAGCCACTCCTATATTTTTTAATAATCTTAAGAATAATTAAATGATTGCTAAACGTAATCTGATGTCATCTACGTGTAATATAAAGACATTTCAGATTGGTGTCTCGCATAACTATAAGGATACAGTGTGAATTGGAGTGTATCATTAGCTCTGCTTGTTGTAGTACTGTAATGGCAGGCAGGTTTTAAGGGACTATCCTTTAAATTATACAGGTTAGAATATGTTCACCTGGTAGCGTAATACCAAACCAATTGCTTCCCATCAGCAAACTATTATATATTAATAGATATTTTAAAGTTAGGGGGAGTCAGTGGCTGATCAAGAGCTCTGGAACCCAGGATCACCCAAAATCTGTCAGACCACCTTGCAATCCCCACACCAGTCTTTACATGCTATTTGATTACTGCAAAAGCTGCAAGCTTTCATGCTGCTAGCAAGGTTTCAGCTTGTCCTTGTAACCACTGGGACGGGGGAGTCAATTATTTTAGCATTCTGATACCTTATCTTGTGTGTTTTAGATTGCCTTTTGTTTGATTTTTCTTCTGCTGTCTGTTCTTGTGGTTTGTGCTACTGAATGGAGAATAACACTTGAATCCTGGATAACCACGAAATCCACTAAAATCCGATTGGGTATGTGAAAAAAACACATGTATACTGAACATTGAGTACATCCGACAGTGTTGGGTTTATGGGTCTGACATGTATATTTTATACAGATTTATACAGGCCATAACGTATACTGCAGGCCAGTGAGTGAATCTACCTATTGTGTGTGTGTGTGTGTGTGTGTGTGTGTGTGTGTGTGTGTGTTTTTTAAACTACCTGTCAAACTGGGCTGTTTTTCTTGTTGGTGTGGTTTCAGGGCTGCAATGGATGAGGTGCGGTCTTCCTTTTGGACTTAAGTAGGTGGTCTGGATGAACTCAGCCAGTGCTGGTATACCGCTGTGATTTCATTGGGTTTTTAAAATCTGCAGTGCAATTTGTGGTCTGTTATGTGAAGGCACTGGGTATGAGAAACAAGCCAAAGTCTGGCGGCCATCTGAAGGTCCACATGCTGATGTGGTGGATTCATTGCATTTCAAAATGTAAAGAACTTATATTTTGCCGATACCTTATGTGTTGTGCGTTTAGGGTCTTGTGGATTGCTTTATTTTAACCATTTGAAGAGAACTTGATCTTTTGACGAAGCTTATAAGGACACAATTACTAATAAGGATGAATGCAATGTTATGAAACTGCATTTTAATGAAAACTGAATAGAATATAGCTGTTAATATTTAACAAAAACGTTCCCATGGATTAGCGATAAAAGCCAATGCCTGGCTTCAGCACAGGGATCTGTGACCTTGCAGGCTCGAATCTAGGCTGCTGGTTGACAAAAAAAACTGAATTTTTTAAAAAAATAATTAGTTATTATTGAGTTAAACTGTGTTGTTTCTTTCTGTGGCCAATTAGCTTTATATATGAATCCTAAGCAAAATGAAACAACATCCTACGCTTTTGGCCTTGGTGGCCTCTATTTATTGAACAGGAGGCCTTGTCCTTTTTGTTGCCAATTTAGAGCCCTGAGTAATGGATTGTTTTGGTCAAATGGGATATTTTGCGGGTTTTCTGCCCATGGATGGCGAAGCTTACTAACAAGAGTCTATTGTTTTAGCACGACCGTGACACAAAACACGTCCCTTCAAGTTATTTTATTTTCCTGCTCAGAAGGTCAAGGTACTGTCATGGACTGGCCTGTCGGAATACAATGTCTAAACCCTGTTGAGCTGACCTGGCAAGAAACAAAGGGGTAAGACCAGGGACTCGCTCACTTCCTGTGGGAGTCTGAAAGAAGAACTGGCAAGGCTTGCTGTGGGTTTGTACCAGAAACATCTGTGGTCCATGCATTCCAGGCTACAGGGAGGGAAGTTCACAGTTTACAACATTTGGAATTCTGTTTAAGAAATCCTGTTTGCCTTTGTTGTGTTATTCATTATCACAACTGTATGTTCAAACAGTTTTGGAGAGAATATTATTCTGTCATCTAGTCTGTGCTTCAGTGGCATGCTAAGCACATGTTTTACACTGTATTTCTGTATAGTTACTTTTGTTGTCTCTCTCCTGCCAAAGGAGAAATTATTGCTAAAGCATATGGGGTCATTCACAAAGCCTTGTAAAAAAAAAAAAAAAAAAAAAAAAGTAAAACATGGGTATTTTTATGACAATTTTTTTTTTTTTTAATTGTATGACGTTTTGAAGCTAAAATAAGCAACTTTTATAATAAAACATATGCATGCTTTCAAAAAAATACTGTTAGAAGTGGAATGAATTCAATGTATTTCATTAGCATACTACAAGCTTGTATAATAACGCATTTAAAGTATGTCTTGGTAGCCTGGCTATTTGACAGGTTGCTATTTCTTTAGTAAACGTACAGCATACAGTATGTGCTGTACAGAATGTCCAGTTTGTTCACTGACTAGCCAAGGACAGCATACAAGTACAATGACAAACCCTTTTAGTTGTGGCCCCTCAACCATAAAACCCCCCGTTTTGCCCTTCCGTCCTTTGTTTGCCTTGCTGTCCTCAGTCCGTTCCTCTTTGATTGTGGTTCTCTGCCAATTTGCAAACTGTTGGCTGAGAAATGCATAACCTTTCTGTAAAGCTGTCTTTTGGGATCCAGCCAGGATTTCCATCAATCATTTTTTTTTTTTTTTTCATGCCTGGAGCCAGATTTCTATTACTGACATTTTGCTGCACAATACAGGGCCATAAAGTTACGCAAGATACCTGCAGCACGCTGGCCTGTGCCTGTTGTGAGCATGGTTGCTTGGCAACACCAAAGCGAGCACACCTTTTAACAAAGTAACGTGTTTTCATTGCTTGAAAGTGTTGCGTAGAGTGAACAATTGATTGCTGACGGGGAGTCCTGTCCATGTCTTGTAGAAGCTGTGCCACATTCCAGGCTCCAGTGACCGAATTATTTATTTCCTCTTTAACTATTTACAAGACCAGGCTGAATTCAAAAGACCGTTTGTTTGTTTTGTCTTTTAAATTTAAATTCAGATGTGTTGATTTTTAAAATGATCAGTGAACAACTACTTTAGGCTCATAAATTCAAGTGGTACACGTTTCCTTCCTGTAGTTCTTTGTAACCTTTTGGAGATATCCAGGAAAGGATGGATGGAAAATAATTTACCTTAACCAGGTCAGAGCAGATTTAGCATGTACTAAAACAGGACTGTG
Source organism: Acipenser ruthenus (assembly GCF_902713425.1). Taxonomy (NCBI): domain Eukaryota; kingdom Metazoa; phylum Chordata; class Actinopteri; order Acipenseriformes; family Acipenseridae; genus Acipenser; species Acipenser ruthenus. The sequence continues at coordinate 12,869,832 of NC_081197.1, read as the reverse complement.
TGCATGCAAATAGAGAAATGAAGGTTTGAATTCAGTGATCTGATCCTACATATCATAACGGGCACAAAAAACTAAATTCCAGGTACCGAGGCTGCATATAGAATGCAGGTATTTTTCAGGACGGGAACCCAGCTTCCAGTTAGTGTTTTGTTTCTTACCTAGGCATGTCTTGATAGGCACTGTGCATATAATAGTCATGATGGAATTTGAAATGGTTATTACCAGGAGCCTTTCTTTATCCTAACTTTTTATAAGATTCTTAATTGTCCATTGTGTGTTTATAGATTTTAGAGATGGGGAATATTCTTCGAAGACCATTTTGTGTGATGTAAATCGCAAACCCTCAATGTGAAGGAACCCAGTGCTGTAATCAAGCTGTTTTACTCTGAAGAGTAATGGAAGTAGGCTGATGTTTCCCTGTCTCCCTGTTTCCCTGCTTCTCTGATCTCCCAGGATGATGCTGTGTTTGCTCTCAGCCTCTTCTGGCACAACTGAAATCTGGCACAGAGTCTGGGGCTCTGCTGGCAGGGACTCTTATTCACTCTCAGTGCTGGCAGACTGGAGACAATGGCATGCCTTTGCATCAGCAGCATTCCTCTCCTGGTGTGTTTTTAAGGAGGCTGTTCTCCAGGGATGATCTCCAATCCCTGATTGGGTATGCAAGGCAGTCTGTAGCCTGGGGGTGCTCAGCATGCTTTTGTGTTTTTTGTTTTTCAAAATTACAGTTTTTCACAAGTCAGATTAGGGAACTGGGTCAGTTATGTTTTTATGTTCTCTCCCTGTTTACAGAGGTTTTGTTTAAATGCACAGGGAATTTAATCAGATTATTGGTTTATACGTAATTATGGGACAGAATTGTATGTACCATAAGTGTATTTTATTAATTCATTGTGTTCAAACGAGCAAATGATTCAACACCTCCAAATACAGAATGATACAGTTTATGTAAATATATATATATAGGGATACCTAATTCGCGATTTCGCAGAAGTCGTGAAATTGAGGGGTCACCGCGAAATTCACCTCTTAGGGGCCAATGCATACAAAAGTACGGCGAGGAAAAAAAAAGAAAAGAAACCGCGTTTAAATGAACTACTGCACAATGCAAGCGACGCAAACTACGTATCTTCCTTCTGTAGACATTTTTATTCCTTCGCCGTCCCGTGTGCATTGCACTTAAGCAAAAAACATACAAAAAATGTCCACAAGTAACATTTACAAAATAAATTCTCCAAAGCAGTTAACGTTCTTATTTACTATTCAAGTGACAAAGTTTTCAGCCTATCAATGCGTCTTTGCTGCTTTTATGTGACCTGTACAGTGCAGGAGGGGGCGGGACAAAGTTGGTGCTGCATTGTTTTCATTTAGGTTGCTAAAATCTAGTTTTGAGCATTGGAGATAAAATAGTAGAAATGGACGACAAAGAAAGCAAACTATATTTCGACTGATGATCGTTTCAAGATATTTCCCAAATAAACTACATGCAGACTGAGGTAATTGTTTTCCATATCTTAATGTGTATTGGAGAAAATACGATTGATCGCTATTTAGCTTCAGAATCACACATTAAACAAAAGGCTACTACAGAGGCTGCTGAACAGAACGTCAAATAAACTGCTTTCAGAAACCAAACTGGAAAGTCAGCCCAGACAAGAAGTACTCCTGTCTGCAAGTTAAATCAGTACTAAAACGATCCAGCACAGCCACCTCGCTTCAACCTGCTGCTTACAGTTGGAATTTTAGACCCGAATAGCCACGTCTTCTTTGTTTTGACTCTGTACTAATAAAATAAATTATTGGATGGGACAAATAACATGACAACGAACGTGCTGCATACATTGACTTTATTAAAGTCTGCCAGATGCCCTTGTGTAACCGAGTTTTTGGGCTGTTTCTAATCGATTTCCACATCTGTATAACTTGGCAAAGCTTTGCCTTAACTTCCAACCAATTCAGTGGATGCAGAACGTGCAGTCTCAATGTATGGGCAAGTCAACAGCAGGGGGATGCTGCATACTCGCCTTTAACAAATGACAGCACTCTGTTTTAGTAAGGAAGCAAGTACCACTATTTTTAGGCTTTATAGTGTTCTGAAATACTGTCTACTTAGGTTTATTTGATGTTTAAACATGTCTGCGAAATCCTAATTTTATTCCGCAACATATCCGTAAAAAATACGTAAATTTACCGCGATTTAAGTAGACCCCTATATAGATAGATAGATGGATAGATGGATAGATGGATAGATGGATAGATGGATAGATAGATAGATAGATAGGACTAGATCCTAGTGGTTGGTTGACTAATCTGTATCAGTTCATACAGAAATATTATAGCTACAGTAGTGTAACATCTCAAGAGCAGTGTGTATTTGTATTCTAACTGTTCTGAGAAACACTAAAGGACTATGTACTGTACTAATGAAGCTGTGTACACTAGCAGTTAAAAACCTTTTGTAAAGATAGATGAAGTGTAGTCAGTGTTTGCTAAATGGGAGTCGTGCATTGTGTGAATGATACAAAATTGAAAGTTAACACCCAGGCCATTTTGCCAGGTTTAACAATTCAAATATTTTTCTGTACATATGGCTATCCTGGGAGGTGCTGTATAATATCCCCCATTTATTTTACACATGAAATGCTGCATGTGCATTGTCCAGTCATACTGTACGGTTGAACTGGTTAATATTAAGAAATGGTGCAAGAGGAAAGCTCAAGTACATGAACTGGGCATAGAAAATATCCATGCTGAGGCCAAGGCACATAATATTGCTTTGAAATGGTAATGTGGTGTTAATGCAGAGGCACAATACCTTTTACAAGTTTTCTACTACATCGAATAACCAATTCCAGATTCACTAAATGTTGTAAAGTGCACTCTTGAACACTGTTCTGTCATATAGCATCGGTCTTCATTCCTTTTCATATGACAAATGAAATTGTATTCTATTCAAATAAATAGTAATTTCACTATATATATATATATATATATATATATATATATATATATATATATATATATATATATATATATATATATGTGAGCTCTGTACAGTATGCAACACTGCAACATGCTCACTCTTTTTCTCACCATCCTGAGGGTTTTCTTTAGTGATAATCTGAATATATGCAAAATGGTCTCTCCTCCTGTTCGAAGTGCTGTCTGGTTCATGCCAGAGTCATCGTAATGCTGTCTGCATTAGAGGAATGAATGAAAACTCCATTAATTCCAGGCAGAGATCAAGGCAAGGCTGTCTGCTTGCCTCCAGTGTGGGTGGTTGATGTGCGGCAAGCTATCCACGAAGATGGATTGAGAATGGGCATCGCTACTGAACTTGAGATCGCAAAAGGAACGGTACAGATTGCCTGTCGCGCATTTGAATGGCTGGGTGACAGCATGTTCAGAAAAAACTTGGAAAATGCCAGCTATCAAAACATTATGCTTGTACAGTAATACGGGAATTACGTGATTTGAATTGATATGTGGGAATGTTAAATACAATGTGAACTTTCAAGATTACTTTATTAACCAACTAAGAGTAAGGACTTGGCCAAGTGCCTGTTCTGTTAATACAATTGTTAAATGGGTTAACACTATCCAAACTCGAAGTGCTGTAGAAGTTTAACGTTCCAGTAATATTTTATCAATTTTAAAACTTGATATTCCTGCTGCAGTTCAGATATACAGAATTAGTAATGACCTTTTTTAATGTTTGGGCACCTGCCAGTATTTTGGTATTTCTTAGTACACTGGTACTGTAGTTTTTGTTTTATAAAGAAACATATTTCAGCCAGTTAGGTACATAAACATTAACTCTTTATTTTAAATGGTGATTTCTGGATGTTTTCAAACCTCAAATTACCCTCAATAGTTTTTTGTAAACACTGCCAAAGATTTATATAAAAATGTGTTTCCTTAAATCTGAATGGTATTTTTTTTTTTTTTCAACATAAGAACAAATGTACCCAATAGTCCTAAATTGGTATTAAATCTTCAGCCTCATCCTCGGTTGTTCATCATTCCTAGAAAACTGTTAACATTTTGCTGTACCATCCCCTACATGGTTTACTCAAATGTATATGTGGATGATTTTCTATTCAGGGATGTTTTGTAAGCAGAGTGTGGTAAATTGGTCAGAAAGTGGCCCACCCCCAGCAATGCAAACCAACCCAGGTTAGGCAGGCCATAGTGTAAAGTGGAGCGTGAGCTTCGTGTTCTTAGTCAGTGTTGGGCAGTTTTTGATTAATTGACTACTGACATGAAAAAAGACTTTCCATTATATAAGGAATCAAGGAAGCTAAATATTAACCCTGTTCAGTCATCACATGTTAGCCTCATTAATCAAAGTGTGTGCACTATTACCATAGAGACTGACCCCCAAAGCCACCTGGTCCTGAGCAGTACAAAGTAAAACACCCTGCCTCAAGTGCCAGTGAGTTCAGGGACACTGCTGGGCTGGAGGAGTCGGATAATTATTGTCTGCTGTAGGGTTGGGAAAGGGTAATTATTTGAACTTTGACTTTCACCCAGTTTTGTTTAATTATTTACCTTGGATGTCCCAAATAAGTGGAGACTATGACCTGCTTTTTCAGTACCCAGCTTCACAGCTGTACTGGAGGTCAAGTGATTGGCCAAAGGTTAGAGAGGCATTGTTGGTGCTTCAGCTGGGATTCCTGGTATCCACTGAGCAAGTGTCCCAATACAGAGAAGCCACGAAATGTGCCCTTGGTCTCCTCTTTACAAATATGCAAAAGATGAACATGTTTAAAGGAATCCCACAGGAACTACTAATGCAGAATGACTCTGCAGGACAATTGTTCTTCATTTGACCCTAAAACATGTTCATGCAACAGTGACTGCCAGTATGCAAATAAATGTGGAATCATTCTAAAGGGGGAGCACCGTAGTTACAGTTCTCTACAGTAGACCCAAATTATGTATTTTAAGCAATAAAATAAAATCTGTGTATCTTTCTCTCTTATGATTACCAGATGGCTTCTCTACTTGAATGTCAAAAGTAGTTCAACTAGAAGCTGATTCCATGCCCAGGCGGCCACATAAAACTGCAATGATCTGGAGCCTTTATTTGTACTGCTGTGCAAGATTTTAATTTTGAAAATCTACTGGCCACAAATAAGCATCAAGATGACGAGGAATACTCTTTCAGCCCCAGTTTAAAACGAAAGGAAATGGCATTAGTTTGGGATTAACTGTCAAGCGATTTATTTCTCAGTGAGTGCACTGCTGATTTGTGAAGGGGGAGAAGAGACAGCACCTGATTAGGGAATGAATCCAAAGCATTTTTAACGTCCTTTATAATTAGGCTTGCTACTATTCGATTTTTATTTTTTTGCCAAATCGACAAATAATATCAATGTTTATTTTTGAAAATGTACTGTTTTTTTCTATCTTTTTTTTTTCAATTCAAGCAGAGCATGGGTGAAATCGACCTTTATGCTTAAAAAAAAAAAAAAAAAAAAAAAAAATGCCATTGAGAAACATTTAATTTAGAGAAACCCCTTCATCATATTCGACATGCAACAAAACCATGGTTACCAACATTCTAATTGAAATAACGTTTGGTCACAGCGAAGCTATACCTTGTAAAGCTAAAGTTCCTACACAAATAAAAAAAGTTCCTACTCAAATAAACCATAGAAAACGCAGCATATAAAGTGTATTACAGTGACACTTATAGCATACATTTACAAGTAAAATTAATGTGCACTGAACAAAACATTAGATAGTTGAACAGAACTAACTTGCACTTATTATTATGAGCTCCGCCCCTCTCCTGCTTCAGCACAGTTGGACTCAGAGTCACTGGAGGCAAGGAGGCAAGGAGGCTTCGTCCTGCCGCGGAGACTTCAGCCATCCATCAGGGTATTGTGCACAATACTCCATTAAGCGTTTTCCTCTTGCGCCCCGTTTTCAAATCAAACTCGTAACTGTCACTGTATATACCTACAATAGCAAAAGCTTACCCACACCTTAACCTGCTAATTTCAAAGTAGGCACTTTGAATGACAGGCGCTGTAGCTGGCAAATGAAAGTGTACAGGTGGTCTTGGTGATTTGACAGTCATTTAAACGAATGAGAGCATTCTAGTGCTGCTTCAGCCAAGGAGATCTGTCAGAAAAAGGATGAAATGACTGACGGTAAAACTACACTAGCCTATTAAGCGACCACCGAGTTGACTGACAGCGACCCCTAGCCATTCAGAGCGGAATGGAGACGGGACAGACAGCAAGTATAAAAACTACACAGACTAGAGATGATTTCTTTAAATTTATTATTTTTGGTAAGAAAAAAAAGCGAGTGGTTTTACTGACGTTTATCCTATACATTTATTTCAGTCCAACTCATATTTTTTGGAAATTCGATGTTTAACGAGCTTTGCTGATTAAAATCGAAGTAGCAAGCCTACTTACAATGTAGGCTTCCATATCAACATCTCTCTGCATTTATTGCAGAATATTATGTATTTTTTTAAAATCTCTGTTTTTGAATACATTTTCAATATGTGATTTGACTACTGTACTTTAGAAGACAGAGTAAGCCTCCACTTATTACTGACTCATTTCGAGGGCCGTTTCGTGAAAATGTTTGCTAAAATTTGGATAAGTCATCAAGTGTGTAATTTCCTATAAATGTCAAATTGCTGTTGAAGATCATCAGTACTGCAATCGGGTGGGTAGATGAGGAGGAGTGCCCCTGGCTCTGTCAGCTGCCCATTAGCCAGAAGCATTGCATATCCGTGGTGTGTGTCAAAAGTTTAAATTAACAGTGTGTGCTGCCATCACACCACAAATGTGTGGCCATTAAGAGAAATGCTATTTATTGGAAAAAGTACATTCCGTGCCAAGTGTGTGTTCCACAATGATTTATTTAAAAAAAAAAAAATTGTCAGCGTTCTACTGTACAGTAGCCACTGACATGAGAGATTTTGGCCTGCTCTACACGCCCTGCCACACAGCAGCTCCACAAAAGGAAATGTGTTGCTGCGCAGTGCGGCGATGTGACTGTAAACAGCTGTCGTTTTGTAAAGGAAGATCCTTTCTCATGTAGCAGCAGCTTCTCATAGGGCTGGGGGTTGGGGATTGGGGGTGCAGATTTAAGGAAACCAGCTTATTGTTACTGATCCTTTAAAGAGACGAGGAGACCACTGCAGAGTTGTTGTGAGCAATGACATGGAACCAGACTGGTTGGAAATGCTCTGCAGAAAACCTGGCAAATTGAAATCTAACTCAAGCAAAAGCTTCAAATGACAGAAAATCTTTCAGGCCTTATTGATTCGAGACTAAAAATGTATCCGCAGTGTGGGACGAAATATTACGTTTTTGAACAACCATTGCTTTGTTTGTGTTTGCTAGACAGTACAGTACCAAATAGGTTACATTGTGTTAATACCAGAACTATATTATATTAAAGAAGTACTGTAGCCTCTTTTATTTATATTGTTAAAATAATATTGTATTTTTTGCAAGCTAACTAATACATGCCCATGCAATAGTTTTTCTGCAATTATAATTTAATAAAATAACTAGGAAAATAAAAATGTGTTTTGCAATTTCCTACCAACTAAATATTAAATTGAGTCTACATATTACAGGGCAAAGATTTCCATTAATGGACAGCACTGTGTTTGACCTCCCATAATCCTCCTGTTTGCAGAGTGACCAGACTGACATCAGCTTTTCTATCCCCCACACAAACACACACACACACACTCACACTAGTGTTCAAATGCTTGAGCTGTACTTAGACTGCAGTCTTGAGCTAGCAATTCTGTGATGCAGTACCCTCCCTCCCTCCCACCTTGCTTGCACTTTCAAAGAAAAAAACATGGCAGCAGCCCCCTTTCTCGGTTTGTTTTTCGACATGGAACAATTACCTCTTCCACACTGAGCCCTTCTCCCCTTCCTGGGAAAATCGCAGGGAAAGGCCTGCATTTGCATAATCATCTTTTAGTGCTATTGTGGGCGGGCTCTTCTGTGGTGGACGGGAGAGACAGCTTGGCCACCTGTCCAGAACAAATGAACTTAGCCTTTGTGGAACATTATCTGTTTCTCCAAGCCGTTATTTATGTGTAATGAATAACTTGATTAAGTATTTATATAAAAAAAGAGAAAAAAGAATGAAAAGTCCATCGCTCAATTAATGTTCAGTGTTTGATATTATAATGGATTCCCTTTTGTGTGAAGAACCCCCCCCCCCGATGTTTGTTAGTGAGTAAATGTGTGTTTTTGTGTGTCAGTGTCTATATGCTGTATGTGTGTGTGCTTTCTTTTTAACCAAGGATGCAGAAGTCAGCCTTGTCTGCACGCATGTCTCTGTCTGTTTCTTTGTGTGTGAGTATGCATGCCTGCACGTGTCTGTCTGTCTGTGCGTGTGTGTGCGCACGCTGCTCAATTCCCCACACAGCTGTATTTACCGGCTCTCGCTTACATAGCTTTATATCCGCCTTTGTGTGTTATCGTCCTCATGAATATTTAAAGAGCTGGAGTGTGGGAATGAAAACAAGGCAAGGAAAAACATGCAAAAAAAAAAATCCTTTTTTGCCCCCTAAATTAATTTGAATGGTGTGTCTGTTTTCACTGCCTAACTCTTTTTTTTTTCATCTGCTTTAAATAATACTATTAATCAATTCAGAAACAAGCCATCATGGATGGGAATGTGAAAAGAAAATGAATGAGGTAAGAAGGAATGGGAGAGGGCTTACACACTCCTTATCTGCAGAGCAGCAAATGCCCTTGCATTAATTGCTCTTGAATCTGCCTTGCTTTAAGCTGGTGTTAGCGAAGTGCACACTTCCTAGAAACCCTCTGCTGTTAAACAGTGGTTTCAGTCAAGGTTAATCGTGTGTTATACTGTACAGCTATGACCAAAAGGGTTGCATCACACTACATTTTTAGGATTGAGACTTAATTTACAAAGAAAATAATGATATGAACATAATTTAGATCTTCTGTTTAACATTGTGTAATCAAAGAAACTATAAAATTATATTGCAAGTGTCTACCGGAAGCCATATTTGCAATGCATTCCATTGTATTTTATGACTTCCTTAATCCTTTCGGGCATGAACTCAGTGAGGTGCTGAAGGGTCGAGTTATCCTGTTGATTCCTTTACACTTTATTCCAGTTCATTTCGGTTGTATAGTTGACTTTTCCCTATTTCCTGTCCTATCAGACCCCAAACCTACTCAATAGGGTTGAGATCTGGTGACTTTCCAGGCCAGAGTTGAAGTGGCGTGGTACTGCTGTCTTCTAACCATTTCTTTACTTGTTTGGCTTGATGGCAAAGGGATCCGTCATCTTGGTAGAAGAAATCACCTTTTGGAAAATGGTTGAGCCGTAGGGAGGCGGTGGTCTTGGATTGCTTTCAGGTGCCAGTCCTTGTTCATCGCTGTCCCCTTGGGTTGAACGTGTAGGGATCCTGTGCCTTTGGCAGGAAAGCATCCCCAGATATGGACAATTTCCAGATGCTTCGTCATTGGGACGGTACACTCTGGCTTGTATCTTTCTCCTTTGTGCCTTCGGACTCCACCTCAGTTTCCAAAACAGCTGAAGGGGGAGTCATCAGAAAAAATGACTTTTGCCCAGTGATCTTTGGTCCAGTCTTTGTATGTGCGACAAAAGTTCCGGAGATCTCCAATGTTTCTTGCTCAAAAAGGCCGCCTTATCAGGCCTCCATGACACCAGACCATTCTCCAAGAGACACCTTCTCATGATGCGCACAGACGCCTTCACTCCAACTTCTTTCCACTGCTGCAGTAAGTGCACACTACTGGCCGTCCTGTCTCTCAAACTCTATCGGCATAGGTGGTGATCGTGGTGAGCAGTGCTGACGTTTGGGCATCCAGACCTAGGGGTAGCTTTTTACAGCTTCCAGTCTTCTATTAAACGTAACATTATTCAGTAGGTTTCATTTGACTTTATGAAGCAAAATTAGAATTAGAATTTTAGGTTGATACAAAATTTTTGGCCACAGCTGTATGTATGTCAATTATACCTGTATGTAAGGTTTAGTATTCATATTGTTTGTAAGGTGCGGTATACTTGATTTTCAAATGTTTGCCTTGCAACTCACGGAAAGATATAAGCAAAATGGCATTTACAGACCTCTATATTAACATTTGTTTATAGAAGTCCTGTACAATACGTTACTCCTTGTAAAGTGTACGTAACGTGAAAAAACAAGTCTTCTCATTGGCAGGTTTGTCCAATTTTAAGTTCAGTCGTAATATTAGGCAAATAGTTTGTTTTAAGATTTCCTCCTGTAGCAAATGTTATAAATTCCTGCATGTTTTGGGCTCTTCAAATTCTAGGTTATTCTTTTAATATTTAAACATAGGCGCTTGACCCTGCAGATCACAAGTAAAAAGAGACCGCTGAACCTTTGACATGACATCTGTCGAACAAATAATAGACATATAATTATTCCACAGAGTTCTTTCACTGAGAGAGTGGGAGGGACCTGAGGCGCTTGTGATGTCATGATTGGAATGTGATCCTTTTCTAGTCAGATTCTAAACTTGTCAGTGTACAGTAGGCGCTGTATTGCAATCAGGAATGTTGCTGTGATCTGCTGTCAAACCACCATTGGAAAGAAACATCTGACCCATTATACACTGTTCTCCTGGCTCTTGTCCCAGAGCTTAACTGTCTGAACTGAATTGAAATGAGTCACTCGGGTCCAAAATTTTAAATACTTATCAGCAGCACTAATTGGTATGCCATAAAGGGTAGCAAACCAATGGGAGATTTCAATATAGTTTTATTTAAAAGTTATGTATTTCAACGTTTCCTTCTTGATTGTTCATTAACCTGGGAATCTCAAAAGGAATTGACTTGCTTGTTACTGTGACACTGATTAGGAGATTGCACTGTGACGCTGTCGCCCATGACACACAGCAGTAAAAGATACTGTTCTGTGACAGCAGGCTCGCTCTGTGTAAATATTGGAACAGAAGGAAAACCTCATCTTGAAGACATGATTGAGAATCGAAACTGCAGAATTACGACACACTAAAAATATTGTCTTGTTACAAGTTAAATAAATTGCCTATGTTTCTTTGGTTTACTTTTTTATCTAGACTTTTAAAAACTGAAGTCATTATTCTCTGTCAATCGAGTGAAATGAACCCCCAGTACCCCCTCTCTTGCCTCCTTCTCCTATTATTGGGAGTCTGACCTTTGGTACCTCTTTATAGCTTCTGATCAGATCCCATTGGATTGTGGCTTGTGTTGGCAAGGCTGTTGGGAGAGGGCTGGGAGGGACTGAGCAGTGAGAGTGAATAGCTTCAGGGTTGTATTTTTCTTCTTTTATTTTGGGAGCCGTCCCCCAGTGCCAGCAGACAAGCTCTATGATGCTTTATAGCTCAGTGTTCACTCAGTTCTTGACATCCTTTCAAACACAAACATCATTATTTCTGAGGTAAAACTATACCAAAATGTAGAAATTTGCTGAAATGTATTGTCCAATTGAATTTTTAGTGGGGTTTTGTGGTGTGTGTGTGTGTCATCATCCATTAAAATATACATTCTGGGAAAGGTCAGAAGAGCACCAATTCATCACAATATGTTCTTCCTCTTTCGAATTAAAATGAGGAATACTCAATATTTTGTCAGTATTCTAACCTCTCTGCTGCACATATAACTTCTCTGGCTCACAGAGATTGAAATGCAGAAGAAACTCTCTGTCATTATCTGCTCAAGCCAGTGATGGTATTTATGTCTTAAAGACTAGATTGGAATTACAGTGCGGCTGTTCGAATTCGGGGTCAGTCTTGTCTCATCCTAGACGTGGTAATTGGGACAGATCAACTAAATCATTCAGCCTTATTACTGATGGGCCTTACTCTGCCTTAAGTTGTGGGGTTTGTTCAGTTTATCTAAACCGTGAGGAATCCAAATACTTCCACTGTTTACAACATGTAAATATGAAAACCATGCAAATCCAAGCAGTAACGGTGTCTCTTTAGTGCGTCTGTATAAATATTTAAATGTTTTAAATGATGAATCGAATGAATGTGTTTAGAAATAAGAAACGGTATAAAGCATGCATGGGTCCTCAAATTGTGAGATCACAAAATGATTCAGCAATCCTTTATTTAATGCCTGCTCTTTCAAAAACAAGTTTTAATTATTATGGTAACCCTCAAACTCTGTGTACACTCATGACTGTCCATATAGTCATCACTGTGTCGTACATCAGTCGCTTGTCCGCTGCCACCGACAACAGTACTGCGGTTTCTTAATAAGTTAGTTGTATTTTCACACTTCAAACTTGGCTGCATTTACTACAGTACAGATGGTACACAGTTGTTAGGGGGGAAAAAAGGTTAGCAATCATCTTTAGCCACCTTCCAAAATAGCCTAGCAACAAGCACAGTACACGTACTGTAGCATGAATAGCTGACATTGAAGGTTGCAAGCTAATGCAGCACCCCACCTGAATTCAGAGTGTTGTTAAAATGTGTGGGTCTCTCAATTAGATGCTACGTGTGCAATAAACTAAACGGGTGAAAGACTATGAGGGTTTTATGTGAAAAAAATCTGCATTTGTATAGAAATTCCCTTCATACTGTACAACGTTGTCTGGTCTTTGTCCTGTATAGTGCAAGCGAAGGGGGGCATTTGGGTTGGGGGGGGACCACATTCTGGAAGTCCCATCGTGCTGCCAGCTGAATGAATTCATTATAGCCCTTACAGATGATAGTGTTTCTAGATAACAAACACCGTATTATAAACAAGCCCATTGTCAGTAAAAGAAATGTGAACGAAATGGCTTATAAACTTGTCGTCCAGTGGTTTGTGGTTTGTGGTTGTGAGCCCTGAGAACTTCCAAACTTCATTTTGACATTCCGTGGCACTTTTTCTTGAGGGTCATGGTGACCTACTTGTGATTAAACTTTGGTATCTGTTATTCCCCATACTGTATTGTGCAGGAGGTCATGGCAATCTACCTGCAATAATGACACAAACAGGCTGAGGTGAACCGCTTGCCTGAAATTAATCAGATTTAGCACAGACATTTGGTTTCTGTTTCACATTCTTTGGATGTTGGACATGTTGATCTGCATTTTCGTGGTACTGACACGTGTAACGTGTTTATTTTCTTAGTATTGTGTGTGTTTGTTAGATGGGAGAAAATGTATGAGGGTGGTAAGTACTATTCATATTCTGAATGCGTCAGCGGGCAATGCATGGCTTATCTGCATTAGATCAATATTTGAATATGTTCCATTCTGACTGGGAGCAGGACTATCTTATGCTGCGCAATGTGGTCAAACAGGCAAATAAAAAAAATAAAAAAAAATAAAAAGGATTTGTAGATCTCTGAATCGCCTAAACAAACCATGAGTAACTGATACATGTTTGGTTAAAGGGTGTTCCAGATTCCTTTAAGCATTATCTACAGTACTGTATATCCCATACACTAATTGTCTTTTTAGAGGTGTTTGGAATTTGTTCCAGGATATTAATTTCCTTGTTCATCACTACACTGTAATTTTACACGTTTAACTTAGTGGTTTTAACAGAAGTATTAAATCTGTATTGATTCACTAACAAATGAAGGAATCGCCATTTCGGTTTGTGTGTGATCAACACATAATCGGCTCCAGTACAACACAGAACAGAGGAAGAAGATGCACAGCAAACCGAAACTTCTGAAGTACTGTCGGTGGAACCCAAAAACAAATGCACCAAGTCAATGGTCCAGTGTCCAGAGTAGCCTGTGGCACTGCTGAGACCACATGCCTTTTTTATAAACTTTCCTCATACATTTGCCAGTATCTCAAGAATATCAGTGTTGGTGTTCATGGTAGTGTTCTATCTAGTTGTTGGTTTGGAACAGTTTCCTTAATGTTAAACTTTATTAAATCTGTCTAAAACATCAGTTAAATAACTCCTCAAGTAAAGCTCTTTTGAAAAGATGATACATCAGTATTTTATGCAGTCTTGGATTAGGAAAATCATCCATAATTGGAAGACACTCAATCCAGAATTCTAAGGCAAAACTTATAAGAAACTAAGTCAAGCAGACAAACGTTTCCGCACGTGCCTTCAGTGTCCAGTACCTGCCTGCGGAGTCGCTACTGTCAGAAATCTGTCGGGTCTGCTGTCTTGCTCGTTGAGATGACAAGCCACTTGCAACAGGAACATATTTATGTATTACAGGGATGACATTTGCATATTAACACAGTGATCATTCATGTAGCCTATCTACACAGTTGTGTACTGTCACAGGTGTTTCCAGTCTGTTACACTGTATACAGTATCCTACTGTGGCAGAGATCAAGTGAATTTAGGGTCCAAATCCACATGGAAAAAAGCATGCCTGTTCGCCAATGTGCTGGTATTGATTCTTGTAAAAGTTTGCTCATGTCACTCCCCTCTATTTATTTTTGTTGCCAGAACCGTAGAAATGAGATGTAAATGTCAATGAGTTCAATAATAAAGAATCACATTTTAATGCAGTTCTGTCCATTGGCTTGTTATTTTGTATGCTTCACTTGCATACCATACTTTTAATGAGTGCTTAGTAGGCAGTCAAAGAATGCATCTGTAAACATTTCCACTGTATTACACACCCTATTATACAACTATTGTGCAAAATCGTAAATAGCTTAGCATTTCATTTGTTTTAAAGTCAATGTTTGTTGAACAGAGGTTTGTAAGGTTATTACCCTGACAATGAATTAAGCATACAAGTTGATCACAGCAGTTTCCATTGAATGGATATACAGTAAAACCAGATGGTTAAAAAAAAGACTATCTTATATCCTAGCAATTAATTTCTCCATAGGAAACAAGGCAGGAAAGACTGAGATCCTGTTGTTTTAATCAATGAAAGCTGACAAAGCAGAACTTTCTCGTTTTTTTTTTTTTGTTTTTTTTGTTGGTCCTCCTGCTTCCCAACGTACAAGACTGCTGACTTGGCATAATCATTTGAAAACAATTTTTTTAAGCAAATCTGTGCAAGAGAGCATATTCTCAGGTCAGGAATCTGGTGCTTCAGGATTGGGAGGGCTCAGGTTTGCACTGTTACTGTAAACTTATGTGTGCTGCTCAAGTCCCAGAACAGTGGTGGTTTCTTCAGGTGGACACATGGGCTAAGTGTAGGGGCTACTGTTTTATCCTGATACATTTCCAGGATTTTTTTTTTAAAGGAACGATGGTTCTAACCATATTACACAGGTTTTTCGGTCCACCACTCAATATTTTGAAAAGTCAGCAGTCGGTCAATTAGCCATAGTTTTATTTTAGTAGAAGCGGACCATGATTAGCGTTTATAGCAATAAACTCTGGAAAAGAACATTTATTCAAAAACATAGAACAATGCATTGCCATGCCTGTTATGTCCTTTACTGTGGCATTCAGTGGTGAGATAAAACAGCAGCCTGGAACGTTTATCCACGCTGAGAAACACTGAGGAGCTCTGTGGAAGCCTTACTGTGAATTTTACTCCCACTAAAAATGTAGGCTTCTAGAACTCTAATCAGTGGGCCACCATAGAAAGCCTGCTCTGATTAGAAGTGACAATGAGCTTAGTGTCCTGGGACAGTATATGTGACTGTTCCTCCTAATTCATTCGAGTCGTGGACATACATTTTCAGCAGTCTGTTCTCCCCTCTGTTGTCAGTGTACAATTAAAGTACCTCCCAGTTTATGGTGTTGAAAGAACTCTGTCTGATGTTTTATTCTATTGTATTTTATTTTTATTTATTTTTCCCCCAGAAGCTTAATTGAGAAGCAGAAGGCCGGTGGCCCAAACCTTTTTGTTCTTCAGCATGTCAGGAATTTCCATTGTATTTTCACGACACTATTCTCCAAAAATAGAACGAAAAGAGATCTAGAATAAATAAATGAAGAAAAGCACTGAGCACATTCCGTGTGAGCAGAGTGCCGGGGCTGCCAGGACCAGCTGCAGTCTTTGGACAGGGGTGGACATGACCTGACTGGGAATGCATTGCGATGGAGAGACGGGGTCCGCACAGGATATCCTGTGGAGGCAAGAGCAGCACAAAAACAGGAACTCCGCTAAACAGCCGGAGGAGAATTCTACTGGCCTTTTCTGGAAATGCTGACTGTATGTTTCCCCTGTTTGTTCAGATTGTATAGTTCACCTTATTTATTTATTTTTTGGCGGGGGAACAAACAATCCTGTTATGTTTGTGTGGATGGTGATTTACTGAATTCCATCTCCCATGATGTCATGTACTGCATGTAACCTAGCTGGTAGCAGGACAGGGCTGTGCTGTGATTGTTTGAGCCAAGCGTCTGCAGCATTTCCACTGGAACATGCTGAATATAAAAGTCCGCTCCTGGTTACTGGAATTAACACTACGTACCCTCCTTAATGGTTTAAAATAAATTCCACAGCATTTTATGCTTTCTCATGCTGAACTGATCATTGTGCTGTTGAAGCAAAGTGTTTGTGAGCCAGATACTGCACTGTAGGTTACATCTTACAATACATTATACAAGCCGTTCTTTAAGGTGTGATTAACATTCTAATAACATTCTTGCAAGCCGCTTATTGTTTTGCTGTTGCTTTTTTGCAGTTTTCCAGACTTTCTTTTCCCTTCAACTCAGATTTGTTATTTTAGGTATTAGAATATTTTCCTATGTGAAGCATAGAACGTTGGTGCCAGGTTTAGGTGGGGACCACTTGCCTGTTACACAGGAAGTGAACTTACAGCAACGTGGTGCATCGAATTACTCCTGTTTGTCAAAGAACAAATGAAGTCTGGAAAACAGCAAAATGATGCATTTAACTGGAGTCTGCTTAAGCCCCTGTCAGAGTCTGCTTTGTAAGTCTGTTGCCAGACATTTGTTGTTGGCATCACCAGCTACATTATGCATTGCTGGCCTGCACAACAGTAACTAACAATGTGTACAGTAGCTGCCCTCCACAGAAAGCCAGTAAGGCATATTGAGTGGTCTCTGTTATTAAAATGTAGTTGTGAAGTACTTTTATTTCCAAAACTTCTTATTTAAATCTGTAAAAAAAAATAATAATAATAGTAATAAAAAAATAAACAATGCTGTAAAATTGTGTCTCCGACACGCTCAAAAAGAGAAAGCAAAACCTGAATTGTCTCATATGGTTTTAAAAGTAAGCTAGGATTAACATACTGTAGCTTGCTCAGCAGTGTAGGTGTTACAGGTTCCCCGTTGACTAGTACAGCACAGTAGTAGTGCTTCAATAATCATTATAAATAACACAGAGGAATCCATTTATCATGACCACCATATGGGCCAGACCGACAGAATGACAAGAATGAAGCAGCAAAATGTGAAACGGTAGAGAATCCATCACTACCAGCTTGTATATTATCCAAAATGCCATGAAATCAGGGTCGGCTGGGAGTGAAATCTGCTGGCTGTACTGTTTCCACATTGTGGAGCATAAGGGAAAATGAAAAGGGGGAACCTGGTAATTTTTATTAAAGTATGACACTTCTTTTTTTTTTTTTTTTTTTTTTTTGTGACCTTTGGTAGCTGGAATTGAATCCCACCAGAGTCTGTGGTCCGTACATACAGCTGTACAGTATAGTTTTGTATATTGTTGTGTGGCAGTCCAGAGTGAGAG
Source organism: Acipenser ruthenus (assembly GCF_902713425.1). Taxonomy (NCBI): domain Eukaryota; kingdom Metazoa; phylum Chordata; class Actinopteri; order Acipenseriformes; family Acipenseridae; genus Acipenser; species Acipenser ruthenus. The sequence goes on along the minus strand of NC_081197.1, from coordinate 12,852,227 downwards.
CAGTCTATCTGAGAGGGAGCCTGCTGTGTTACTGTAGCTCCAGGGGGAGATTGGACGCCACGGCCTTGATCGTGGAGCTGTGGTTTGTACAGCTCCGCTAGTCAGGCAGCTGAAGAGAAGCCAAAGGCCCCCAGCCTGCTTTGCTGCTATCATCTTGTTGCTGACTCGGCAGATCTGTGATGCTCCATTTACTGTACAGATAATGACTACATCACTATATAAAGCAGACCCCTTGAGTTATGTTCTGTATATGCTGTAAGAGTCTTATTTATGACAGTGTGTCACAATAGTAAGGATTTTTCATCCAAGACTTCAAATTCTCAATCATGCGTTGTCTGGGAAAGGCGACAAATGTGTCAGCTAATGCAGTCTTCAGTTGTGCATGAGGTTTGATTCAATTAGGAATCCTGCAATACGATGTGTTGAAACTGAAAAATAAATCGATAAATAATAGCATAAGGATGATCTAAAATGTGATGGTGAAAAAAAGTGACTTTGTAAGGAAAGACACAATGAACTTTCTCCCTTGGTAGTTATGGATTACCTGCTTAGAACCGTCACATATCATCTATGTATAATATGTTTAAAATATTTGTGATTTAAGGAGTAAACAGCAGCTTTCTGCTGATCCGTTGACTGCTCACAAAACAGTTTAACAAAAGCTAGACTGACGTTGAATTAAACAGATGTTAAATCGTGACTTATGGTCTGCGTAATCCGTTGGTTAATTATTTTAATTTGATGCAAAGATGTGACAGCCTGTGGCAGAGAGGCGGGTGCCTCGCGCGTTCCAGGGATGTGTGCACAGTCCAGCCGGGTCAAAGGTTAAACTATCTGTGAATTTCCCCAAGCACACATACATTCACACACACACACACACACTAGTAACAGTGACTGTCATTGTTTTGGCAGTGCTGTATGTGGAAGCCATGCACTGCAAGTAAAACTGAGAAGCCCCCAAAAAAGGGGCTTTAGTTAGAGCCAAAGGGCTGGGCTAAGTTACATTTCTACAGGTCAATTATCTAAAAAAAGAGAAAAAAAGCATTTTGGTAATTGGGGCTTCCTGTGAAATCCCTATTAAAATAAAACTGTGTTTTTATATACAGTATGTTTGGTAACACCCTTTTCCGAAGTGCTGGGTCTGTGTTTAGCGTTACTTCATTCGCAAAAAACTTAGACTGGGGGTTCTTTTTAAGGCCACAAGAAAAGAAAAAAATAGAACAGCACTTTCTTCAGCTGATTAACATGCCACTGCAGGGTGTATGCCTGACGATTCCAATGTTGAACGTCACACAGAATTGGCACTGTCCGAAAATAAGTGATGTCAGACGCACTTTTTTTTTAAAGGGCAAATTCAAAGTTAATACTTTAGCTGTGCTGTAATATAAACCAAGTACCTTCTATATCTACTCATAGTTCAACTTCTCTGTTCAGCTTGTCTGACACAGTATTTTGATTACAGTCTATCTTAGAAAGTGAATAGAATAGATACTGCTTTGTAGAACTACTGCATTTTGTACTGTAGCATCCAGCTCAGTTTCTTAACAGTTAAAGGTGTTAGCTGAGCGTTTGAAAACGTAACATACTGTAGTTGCTAGTAGTTTGTTTTTTCTCTACAGTGTGTAGTCAGTAGGAAAGCACTGATGGAAGTTGAGGCTTTCCTGGGAGTGAAAAAGTTCAGTATGGAGCATAGTCTTTTCTTGGATGCAGTTGCTACGGAGCTTGTAAAATGACCGATATCATTGTTTCTCAGTGTATTGAGTGAAGTGCAGTTAAGCAGATGATTCTACAGTACCAGCTGAGTTACTAGGCCAACTGTTGCTGTGGAGTCTCGTTCTGAGCTACAAAAGCCATTCTGTGTGAAGAAGAGTGAGACTTGATTAGAACTGGCACACTGTTAGGGCATCCTGATTCACTACGGACTGGCGCAGGAGCTCTTGACCAGCCTGGGCATGGAACCAAGCCCCTTGATTACCACCCAGATGCTGGTGCAGCTGAGCTCTGAGGGACCACGTGGTCAATAACAGGGGTTTTCACATGGTGATAAATAGGGCATCCAGTTTTATCACTTGCCTGTATGGATGCCATCCAAAATCCAATTTACAGCTCTTCCAAAGGCCACCTGCAATACATATCTATAGTTAAAGAACTCCTCCTATTGTTTAGATGGTATGTGAGTGGACACACACAAGCATACTGCACATACAGATCAGATACGCTTTGAAAAACTAAAGGCACAAAAGAAAAAAGTACCTGTGTGAATGTGTTGTTTTTAAAACATGGTTATTGAACATGGTTAAGAATTGATGTCAAGGAATCTACTTTTAGAAGTACCCAAAACAAGCCCTGCTGTTCTGCAAGCTACTTGTATAGTGTGTGATGGTTTCAAGCCTTGAAGAAGCCTTGAAGAAATAGGGCACGTTCTCAGCAGCAGATATGATTTTTGCTTTCTCAAGCTGCTCCCACATGTCTTTTCGTAAGCCTTAGATTTGCTGCTTTCCAAAGGCTTCCGGCCTCACCAGGGCTGTTTTGCAAAGCGATAGAAAGCTGCATGAAAGCCTACCTCTGACAGTGAAGCATTTCCTGCCTGACACGCTGATGCTGTCCATATGGATCCTATATGTGCTGTAGAATCAAAATCTGAACAAGATGCGCAAGTTTACCCTTCACAGTGTTGTGCTGGATATTCTGTAGACCTGTACTGCGAACTGGCAGATTCCCCAAGATCTGAACAAATCAACGTTGAAGTGATCAAACTGATAGCATTTAGCTGCATGTTCTCTACGATAGCTGGAAACCCTTTTTCTTTGTGATTTTTAATGAGGGTGTTTCATGAAGGTTCTCTCTACAGAGCGTACGTATCGTATCACAAGCAATGGCAGTGGGAGCGTCCTCTCATTCCTGAGACACATGCCTCTAACCTACCCCAGGGGGAACACCCTCTTAGTGGGTGATGTGAGGGATCACTTCAGCCGTGCCCATGCAATGATTGTACCAACATACCCCCTGAATAAACCAGATTCCCAGTTTAACAGATGACTGTGATTTATTTATCATCTGCCTGTTGGGAAACTCACAGCTGGCTGGCTTGGAACAGAGCTGTCTGTCTGGTTTGGAGTTGGCTGAGGGTTTCTGTTTAGTTTCTGTGTTCTCTTTTTTATTAAAGGCTGCACAGGGCATTTCCTAACAAGTGTGCAGGGCTTGAAATGTGGGCCTGATCCTCAAACCCTTTTTGTACTTCTATTACGTGATCAACTGGAGGTTTTTTATTTTTTTCCCCCCTTCCTCTGTTGAAAAATGTGCTGTTAGATAGGTCAAGAACAATGTCAGCTGTGTGTATGTGTATGATAATGCTTTATACATGCTCTTTTTTAATGGGTATGCCTATCTCTATTTGTGAAGGGCAGCTGTGTAATGAGAAACATAGGGGTGATTTAAATATTAACACCAGGGTTCGGCCAAACAAAACTTGGCTGTGATTGACATTTTCTGAATACATTATAAGGCAACTATTTTTAGTGCCACTTTCCATTACATACACATTTGTAATGTATGATAGCCATCATATGGGAAAAGGTATAGAGCTGTGTCAGCATGCAGAAAGAACGAGGCTAGTTATTGTGGTAAAACTAAGGGGCATTTTGGCATTTGCCTAAATGTTTGTGTACTTGACTGTAAGCTCTTGCTACTAACATGGAGATGGGTTTTTATTATTAGGATTACTGATTTGTTAAGAATCCTGAGGTAATTAAATCAAGTAGATAAACTTTTGTTTCTTGTTTTATATCAGAATTTATGTTTTGATAAGTTATTGGAATCCAAATAAATGTTGCTGTATATTTGCTGTATTCCCTGCCGAAGTTGCAACTGGACTAAATAGACTGGACTGTGGACTTTGCTGTCTGGGTGAATGACAAGACAAGGTTCCAGTCACAGTTTTACAAGAGAAGCATACCAATTCAAATTAATCTAGTCATTTTTTTATATCTTCTCATAAGGGATGTGGAGATTAACTGGAGCAGAAAAAAAAGTCCATGGCGTCTGTCACAACGCAAGAGCGTGATCTTTCGATTTGACTTGTCTTGCTTCACTTCTGTACGGTTCTATTAATGAAGGGCTTACATTCTTACTCTGCTGTACAGTGCTGTATGCATTGGGAAACTTCTGTTTAGGAATGTTTTATTTGGGTGATTTGCACAGTACTGTGTTTTCTTTTGTGGCAGATGGTATTAGGGAATGACTGACTATTCATGGTAAACTCAAGACCTTGAGAAGGACTTCTTGCCGAAACATTTGTCATTTAGTATTACTACATATTCTACCATTAAGTGTTTAATAGTGGGTGAACTAATCAAATGTGCACTGATCACACATAATGCACCCCTATTTATTGGTGTCTGTTTTTCTCTCTTTTTGCAGGCTCTCCAGAAATTAGCCAGCCAGTACTTAAAGAAAGATTGTCCGGGTGTGAAAACAGAAGAACGAACTGATTACAGGTAATCCTTTTAATATAAATTTGAAAAATCCATACTAGATAACCGAGCCATTGTACTAAAACTACATCCTTCATTTTCAATATATCTTGCTACTTAACGTCTCCCTTGGCCTTCATGCTTAGGCTGTGACATAATGAAGACATTCTGATAAATTGAGTCCTTATGACATCCGCCCGACCAATTTTTGTGGTGTTGTGGTCATAGAGCTGTGATTAAAGCTTTCTTACTTTTTTTCCTGTAGGAATGTCTATACAGTATGGAAGTCTTTTTTAGAAGGGACTGTGCAGGTATCTCAATCTCGCAGTAACATCTGTGAAAACTACAAGAACCAGATCTCAGAACCGGCGAAGACTCTGAAACTGCTGAAGGAACAGCAGTTAAAAAAGGTACAGTATTTCCCACAGTTCTCAAGTTAAAGACTCCGCGTGACACCTGTCGGATAAGCCCTGGGGTCTCTCCCCCCTCTCCCCACAACCCATAGAGAAACATGATTCCTATTGTTAGAGATGTACTGTGTCCCCAGGAGTCAGGAACTCTTCAGAAACACGTTTGTACTGTATGCTTACAGTATGTACAAATAAACAACTACATGGTAGGCAGGATACACTTTTTTTTTGGTATGCCTGTCCTGATCTTTTGTTGCTGATCCCAGGAACTGTTCTCCACTATATGTAGATAATATTGTATTTTTTCACATCACACTTTAACAAACACGTTCCAGTAAAAAGGGGAATGAATTATATCTAGAGGCGTGTTGTGTCTTACAGATTACTAGTGTTCGTACTTCCCATAATATTGAGATTTAGTTACCTTTTCCAATGTGGTGGATGATACACTACAAAGACTAGTTTTTTTGGGGGGGGGGTTGTACTATAACTTCTACTACTGTTGAGTTTTTGCCTTGTTTGAGGCAGCAGAGTATCTGTAAAACTGCATTCAGCATTTCAAGGACGGGGTAGATTTCTGAACTTGCAAACCTGAACACTAAAGCACAGTTCTCAAATCTGACCCCTCTGTGAGGGATCTTGCACAATTAAATCTGGTTGTAGTAAAAAAACAAGTGCACATTTAACCATGTAATAAGCTCCTAATAAATGAGATTGTGTTGCAGCCTCCAGTACCTCTGGGTCTGGGATTTCCTGCTTGAAATAGGTTATGTTTTAAGATTTGCTCAGAGGGACATCTCAAGTAATTCCCCCATCCCCTTACCTTTGGACGGCCTCTGAAACAAAGTGTTCTGTGCTCTCTGACCGTGCAATTGAAAAAAACATTGGGACAGCTGTCATAGAAATGCTGTATATGTTGAAATAACTCTATGTTGAAATGTCTCCAAAGGGACTTGTCAGTTCAGGCTGCTTATTCCAGGTATCTCTGTTTACTGACTTGCTGTAAGAGCAGGTGGCTGCATGGTTCAGCCTTAGACAGATTTTACTGTATGCACGGTTTGTTGCATATTACAGACATCCTACAATTAAACAGTATTATTATTATTTATTTCTTAGCAGACGCCCTTATCCAGGGCGACTCACAATTGTTACAAGATATCACATTATTTTTTACATACAATTACCCATTTATACAGTTGGTATTTCACTGGAGTAATCTAGGTAAAGTACCTTGCTCAAGGGTACAGCAGCAGTGTCCCCTACCAGGGATTGAACCCACGACCCTCCGGTCAAGAGTCCAGAGCCCTAACCACTACTCCACACTGCTGCTGTTTGTATATGGCATTTTATATCATATACAAACCCTCAGACACAAAATGTGACCTACTGACAGGAAAAACAAAACAGATTTTTCTTATTACAGCTGGACAGTTTGTACTTTCTGGTAATTACAATAGGAGTCCAGGAGAAGGTTATGTGTTTTTTTTAATTTTTTGTGTTGTTTTCAGTGCATAGACCAGTTGACACGTATCCAATCGGAGTTGCAGGATACGGTAAAGGACCTGGCGAAATCCAAAAAGAAGTACTTTGAGACGGAACAGATGGCTCACACAGTGAGAGAGAAGGCAGACATTGAAGCCAAGTACGTGCCGATACTCCTGGAAAAGTTGCACTTCTTTCATTCTGGTTATCGTTGCTGGTTTTTATTGCCAAGTGTTAATTCTAGAGCACTCCACTACTCATACTGGGAAGGAAATAACACTGTCATTGTGTGGCACTTTGAGCCACTGCAGGTTTTAATACAAGTAAAACAACAAAAAGGGTCAAAGTTTCAAACAGAACTTGGCTTATGCCTTTACTAAAAATCACAAGTTTATTATAACTTTATAATTTACTGATTTCCACTTAGGCGGTGATTTGGTTACTGTGGATTTGTTTGCTGTGTTTTTTTTTGGACAGCCACAGTTTCAGTTCATCGTTAATGGAAGAATGTGACAGAAAGGGAATGCATTAATTAGCGCTCGGTTAAGGTGTGTACAGTTGAAGTTCATTGTATAAACTGCAATGCAATGGCTGCCTTACTGCCTCCCTTGTAATGAAAGGGTCTTGGTGGATTCTATCTTGGCAGCTTTAACCCTCACTTGGCTCTGCATGAATATGTTCGTTCTTTTGAAATATGTTTAGAACTACCTGCCAAAGAGAAAATCAACTCCCTATTTAGAATACTTTATATATTTCTTTTCTTCCAAGCATTTGGTCTTGTGATTGTTTCATTTTAAAATGTTTTTAAACATTTAAATGAAATCAGGTTAACCTTTTCCCTTCACAACCAAAAGTCTGTTCTGCTTTTACCCATCATGTGGGTGGTGGGGGGTGGGGGGAATGTTTGTGGACCATTTTCTTGTGTAAACCCCAGGAGTTTGGTATTGACTTTTACCATGAGAAATTCAGATTTTTCAGGGTAAAATGTGTGGCAGATGCAGCTTGTAGATGTGATTTAGCCATTCAAAGTCAGCTAATACTGTGAATTTTTTTTTTCCCTTGTTGCAGGTCTAAACTTAGTTTATTTCATTCAAGAATAAGTTTACAGAAAGCCAGTGTAAAGGTAAGTGTGTTCTTTACAGTAGACTGACACTATCTGAAAGATGTATGCTGCTGGGTAGTACTGTACTATTACAGTGAATTGGCATGTGAGACTTTCTCATCACATTGCAGGACAATTTGCTAAATATGGCAAGTCCCTTTATTTTTATAACCACAGAATCACGCCCAAGAGATATGCCCAATATGTAGTCACCCAGACTGTCTGCATCCAATTTCTACTAAGCTTTAAACAGATTCTGTTTTCTTTTAAAACCGTAAGTTTTGTCCTCTGTTACACACACTAATGGTTAAACCTACCAAGATGACTTGTTGTAAATGGGAAAATTAGCTTTTGTCTGAAGACATGATATAACCCCAGGCCTTGCCTTGCAATATCAGTGAGTGATTTGAAATCACCAGAATAGGTAATTCTGGCTCAAGTGGACCAAATCCTGGGGAGGTGTTTCCTCTACATGTGGTTGACACGTATATGACAGGGGAAAAGGGTTCCAGAAAATGTCCATATAAAAGAAGAGCTGCATAACATGTGGTGAAAAGTGAGGGATGACGTGGACAATGAACACCAGTATCCTTTTAAAGCAAGGGCTTTCAAATCAAATATAATTAATTTACATAAGAGTAACCCTGGTTGGTCCACTTGACCTGAAATGACCCTGTTTATATATGGTATGCTTTTTATAAGCTGCTTGCTTGTCTGTTTCAGTTAAAAGCCAAGAGGAGCGATTGCAACTCGAAAGCCACGCACGCCAGGAATGATTACCTTCTGACGCTGGCAGCTGCAAATGCACACCAGGACCGTTACTATCAGACCGACCTGATGAACACCATGAAGGTAAGACTCTGACCGTCATTTAAACAGTCTGGGGATCAGGAGAACTGCGGGTGAAAGGTGCTGTTTGCTCTTAGATTGGAGCGTCCACATCATTAACCACAAAGCTTAACCGAGTCTCCCAGCCCTTCAATCACATCAGTAAGACCTTTTCCAAGATACCAAACCAAGCAGATCGTTGAAGACATAAAGAGAAGCACCTGCATGAATTGATCTGTAACACTGCAGACCTGTATACAGTGCTACGAAAGATAACTCCACTCTATACAGCAGACCTGTACACCAGTTTTTATTTATTTTTCCATACAAAATGAGACACTAAAACGATTTAGTTAGTCAGTTGTCCTCTGCTATTCCTGCTGGATGCTGTGGTTACAAAGGTCTGAATGACACTCAGAATAGCTAAATAAAGGATTAGGACTTTATTAGTTGCCCATAATGTGTCTCGGTTGGTTGAAGAGAAGCATTGGACCATTAATTCCTGCTTCTATGGAATTTGCCTTTGATTGAACTTTGAGCTCCTGTCCATCCATTTATATCCACAATCCATTCCTCCACTGCCCACCACATGCACGCTTCAGTTCTGCATCCATGCAAAATTGAGAAACACTTTTTTTTTCTCATTTGTTTGTATGAAACGTAAAATGACGGCATCCACAGTGAATAATCCAGAATTACAGTATTGTAAAACAGTAGTAATTGCACTACCTTTCACCCTAGAGACTTTTTTCAGGTTTTATTGTGAGCTTAACTAGTCACAACTTAGCAAAGGTACACAAGCTGTAACAGTCACAAGGTCGTTGTTGAAGCTGACACCCTAGGATCCTTCAAGAAGCTGCTTCATGATTCTGGGATCAATAAGCTACTAACAACCAAACGAGCAAGTTTGTAAACTTTCTTATGTTCTTATGATAAAGCCTTACATGGCTTAAATCACTAAACAATGGTATGGTGTTTCCATAGATGCATGACATGGGACAAAAAAGCTGTTTGTTAAAAATGCTGTAGTTGAGACCCCAGACCCATTGTTTTGTCAAGTGGTTCTTTGGTGTCATGGTTTGCTACTTCCCGACCGTATTCACTAACAGACATCCTAGACCGTTGCTTGGACTGGGTTTTTCCATTTGTGAATTAATGACCCATTTGAAAAACACAGAGAGGAATGTCATGGGAGGACAGTATCACTGTCTGACTCATTGCAGTAAATAATGCTTTTTAAGGGGGGCGGAGTGAGGGGGCCGGGGGTGTTAAGTGATATCACACATCCTTGTCTTCCGTTGAAGATGTTTTGGTTCTTAGATTGTGTTTTATACTTCCATTTGGAATATGTAGCCGTTTCAAAGATCACTTTCTGCTGCTTCCTGGTACCTAATCAATTCAAGCATTGAAGTTATAACTCCAATGGTCTAACTGCAATTAGACTCTGTGACCTACACCATAGCTACCAGGATGTGGCAATTTATCTGTAGCAGGGGTTCTCAAACCCGGTCCTGGGGACCCCCTGTGTCTTCTGGTTTTCATTCCAACTGAGCTTTCAATCACTTAACTAAACCCTTAATTGAACTGATCATTTGTTTAATTAGACCTTTTTACTTGTTTTCAGATCTTAAACAGTTGCAGAGTTCAAGTTACTTTATAAAATGTTTTATGAAATCTGCAGCTGTTTTTAAGAGCTGAAAACAAGTAAAAATGTCTAATTAAACAAATTCAGTTCAATTAACTGTACAGTTAAGTAACTGAGAGCTCAGTTTGAATGAAAACCAGCAGACACAGACGGTCCCCAGGCCTGAGTTTGAGAAGCCCTGGTCTATAGCAATGTATTTCAAATATTTGCAAATCCAGATTTTAATCTGACAAAGCAAACCAACAACCACAAGTTTATCTGCACACAAATACTAATAACTGTAGTAAAGCTAAGGAGGATTTTAAAACCTTGGTTAGCACTTCAATGCATTAATTGCTTAAAATGGTAACCATTCATTGAAGGAGGGCTTCCATGGTTTTTACGAATACACTCAACACCTCTTAGCGGAAGTCCTTTGCTTAGTTTAGTAATCATTTCTCAATAGCAGCAGTGCTCCGAGACAGTGACTTTATATCCCCTTTGTATGCTGTGCTTTACATCATCTTTCTGTCAGAATCAAGGTTTGCATTGCAAAGTGTTTCCTGCTCTGGGTCGTCAATTTGTCCTTTTGAGGCAGGTCTTTTAACGGAAACCTGTTATCAGCTTTTGCTTTATTTCCTTTAAAGGCGAGAAGTGGTTTGTTCTTTACTTCTGCCTTGGATTTATTACTAGCATTTCCCTTTGTGGTTGTTGCTTCCTTCCCCCCTTTTTTAAGTTTTCAGAATCAAAGACAAAAACTCCCCCTTTTTTTTAAGTTTGGTTTTCTAAAAAGCTTTACAGTTTTTGGTGACATCATGTATCATTTTACAAGAAAAGCAGCAGATTAATGATTCCAACATTGGAATGTAAGCTCATGTAAAACCATTTTTTGGTTCAGATTTCTATTTTGTGAAGCTCTCCTAAGGTGCTGTTTTAATATTTTACATCCAACATATGGGTGCTCCTGACAATATGTCATAATGATGTATTCGCTCACAATATGTTGCTGTTATGTGTGTGTGTGTGTTTTGTTTTTGGTTTTTTTTAATAATAATCATACAATCCTCTTAATGAAAAGAAAATATCCCCTGTACAGTAGTAATTTTTGTCTCAGTGCAGTAATTACAATTCCAAGGGATGTTCTATAAAAATGTTTAAGAAAGCATCAAGTCGATCATTTTGCAACCAAGCCTGTAAATGGAGCGTGACGAAACCAAGCAAATAATGTCATTTTTTTTTTTTTGTATAATCTGTCAGCCTTACTGTTATAATGGATTTCTGTAACGTTGATGAAGGCACACACACACACACACACACACACACACACACACACACACACACAGGAATGTACTGAACCAGGGTGCTATCCCCTGCGCCATTCGAAGGTTTACAGCGACAACAAAACAGAAACCGAAAGCTTGAAACTGACCACTTTGAGAAATGTGTGTAGATGCTCCTGGAGTCGCAGATATTCCTGCAACCTTTTCAAAAGACAAATCGACAACCTGCCAAATGTACACGCACTGTACCATTATTCAGACTTTGTATTGACTAGATTTACGATTCCAAACTCCTGAACTTATGAATTAGTTATTTAGCAGACGCTTTTATCTTAAGCGACTTACAGAGACTAGGGGGTAATGCATCAGCAGCTGCTGCAGAGTCATTTACCTCGGTTTTACGTCTCATCCAAAGGATGGAGCACAAGGAGGTTAATAACTTGGCCAGGGTCACACACACAGTGAGTCAGTGGCTGAGCAGGGAATTGAAACAGGGATTCATTACGATGGGTAGCCCAGCCGTCGCTGTCCCCAAAAAACAGGGATTGTTCTGTTGCTACTACCCAGAGCAGTAAAAGGTGAAATGAAGATAACAAGCACTGCATAAAACTTCCAGGAAACGACTGTCTCGTTGTATTCAAAACCCCCAAACTATAATTGAATCTGAGCTACTGCTGCAGCTAGAGGGCAGAACATCATGAGGGTTAAATGCATTGCCGGTATTGTTTTCATTTTATTTTTTAATACCAAGCTAGACTTCAGTTCACATTAGTCATTGTCATCAGACATGTTGATTCATGTTTTGACTCACTAGAATTTGGCTCAGATTCACAAGACATATATTTTATAATCTATATATAATCTGTTCTGTTTTTTTTTTTTTTTTAAAGAATCAGATAAACAAAAATGTCTTCCCTCATATTTGTATTTTCTTAAGATTATGTTGCTGCTGTCACTGGTTTATGAATGTGAATGCTCTTTCTATTCAGCACATCATTGCTTGCCCGATATCATAAAACATGTGCAGTAGCAGATCATACTTTAGGGGAGTTGTATTACACCTTACGGTTGGTTTTCTGCATTGCCAGTCAAGGTAGCAGTATTTGAATTACAGGCTACTTCTATCGAGGTGAGCAGGTAAATCATAATTCTGCAAAATCTACAGTAGGATTGCTCAGGTCCTCAGAGGCGAGTTTTTTATATGGGGGGAAAAAATAGACAACATTCATGTTAACTAAAGGAGAATGTGTGCAAATTCTGTGTATGAAAAGCAGCGAGAGCTGAGAGTCAATCCACATGTGAACGTGCCGTTTCTGGACGTCTGCTAGCTGACCTGAACCAACCCCAGAAATACCCTATTATAGAGCACAGTATCTATACGTGATAGAATCGCACAACACCTTTGAGCTAAAACAGCTTTCTGCACATGCCTAGTTAAACGCTGTTGTGACATCCACAAGCACAACAGCGTTTAACTGGGTTGAGGGTTCATCTTGCTTATCTCAAGATGAACCCTCAAAATAGGAGGTTAACAGTCTAGTAGGTTTCCCTGGTGCAGTAAAAAAGCTCTAAAATCCAGCTGTGCCTTATCTCTGGAGGGTACAGGCAGATCAAATCACACGCTGGTTGTCCTGTTACCTCCTGAAAGAGATACTTTTCTACATGTAATGAACAGTGGTGAGGAGCTTTTCTAGAACAACTTCTTGTGAGTGATTGTGCAGCGCACTTGCTTGCTTCCAATGCATGTTGCCAACTTTGGGAAAGCATGAAAAGAGTATTAGTGTGATTGACAAGAGCTAGTTGTACTGTCTCGTACAGCCTGTTTAGTAATGGTTCTTTGTTGTTCATTAAGCAGAGGATTTCGACAGCACACTGAACAGAAAAGTAATTATTTCATGCACTTCGCTTATGGCGAAATAATGAAGTCTAAATTATAAATACACAGCCTTTAGTGGTAAATAATTTATCAGCAGATTTGACAGGCAAAAAAAGTCTGTGCCGAGGCTCGGGGGCAGCAAGCTATGACTGCTAGTACTGTAACAATACCATTGATTTGTTTAAAGTTACAAAGGTAATGATCCAAATGATGTCATTCAGGGATTAATAGAAATCCCTAGGCTGTGTCATTTTGGAATATTCCGGTTTTTGTGCAAGGGAGAGCAAGTTGAAGAGAATCGGCCTTGGAACATGGAGTGTTAAATGGCATCCCCTTATGGCAAAGTACGGTATTAATATTACTATCCAGAAAACACTAAAAGCCAGTTCATAATACATAGCTCATGCATCAGTCAACATGTATATAAAATGGCATTTTCTTGGACCAAATTCAACGGTGTTCATGCAATAATCTGTCCTGACAGACCATGTTGTCCCTACACCCTATTGACAGTACTGTTGTGAGAGGCGTTTCTGTTTTTTTGGGGGGGGGTTTGCCAACCTCCCATACTTAAACAGTGTCATGTCCACTATGACGTGTGCAGTTTGTGTGGTGTTTATTGGTGCGTGAGTTTTGTAGCTGTTTAAGCTTTTTGTTAGGATTTGAAATCCAGTACATGGAAAAAAAGCCTCGAAAAAACTAGAACAGAGCATCGTTCTTTGATTTTTATTTTTTGTATATATTTAGTTTAATTTGAAAATTGCTTGAAGCGGAAGAGATTGGGTGGGGTTTGTATATTACAGTACCTCCACCCTTTGAAGGAAATTCCCAAGTACCTACATCACTATATTGTTCCTGGACCATGAGGGCAACCATGAATACTGGAGTATGTAGATATTTATTTTAAAAAATATCCCACCAATTCAGACACAACCCAGACTTTGTTTTCCTTTCAAGCTCACTGAAATGGTACGCTCCACAGTGTGGCTCTTTGCAGCTCAGCTTAGAAAAACAAACTTGCACATGGGGGCCAATGTACCTACCCAGTTGAGTATTTAAGGTGTGTTTGTAACTAAACGGATGGGTTCTGGGGTTTTTCCCAGGTAATTGCTTTGAGCTTTGCTGTATAAAGCACCAGATCCTGGATTACCTGTTGAAGTAAAAGTAATAGTATTTAAATAGTCTGTTTTGCTTAAAAAAATAAGCCATAATGAATGTTTCTGTTTTTCATATTCCGTTGAACACAACAGATTACTAATCACTGCTAGCATCAGCCCAAATGCCAAATGTTCTTTCAGTAATTTAATAATTAATGCGACAGGATTCTTGTAAAAACTCGTTAGCTATAGAGTGCAGCAAAGCAGGTGGTGTGAAAGTGAGCTGTTAATGATAGCAGCAAAAACAAACTAAACCTCTTTAATTGCATGTTCTAGATTTCCAAGATAATATTGACTTAAGAACAAGGGCCTGGAGTTTCCACTTTCCATTATTAAGCTGTGTTGAAAATACCCCTTCGTTAAAGGTGAATGTCCCAGTTTAACATGCAATATGGGCATTAAGGTATTTCAAGGGTAAAAAAAGAAATGATGACATTTGTGGGGTTTCTTTTAACTAAATGAAATACACTGCACCCCCTCCCCCTATTATATTAGGCAGGAGCCATAGTTAAGAGACGGTGCTGTTCTCTTAAGAGTGCTAGTGGAATGGCATTATAGGGCAAAAGAGCTTTGATCATACCTTATGATCAATTCCGTGATATGAAGGGACGATTTATAATGTGGAAGCACTGTAAAACACTGGGAAAAGAGGGCCAATCTTTTTTGCCTTCCTCATTGAAAACTAGTTAGTTAATGGAGTTCTGGCATTGACTTGCCCCGCCACATTTTAGGGTCTATATTAATGGTCAAACCCTTTTTCCACATGATGTTTTAATGTATATAGTGATGTTAATAACGGGGTCAGCAGATCAACCCTGACAGAAACACCAACAGGATTAATATAAGGTTAAAGGGTGACTGTATATTGATGAAACGTTGCTCAGTTTACAACATTACAATCCCCATTTAAATATGGCAGTTTTATGTGCTCTTTTTTTCTATTGCCTAGCCTATCTATTACAAATCAGCAAATACAATACTGAATGATAACAAGAAACCGTGTTGATCCACGCAGTTTAAGTGTGTAGTCGAGGACCACCACGAATAACCTTCTCAATGTGTGTGTTCTTGTGTTTTAAATCCCAAAACATACACAGCACCTCTCACAGACTGTATTTTTGTGATTTCTGTAAACCCACCTCCGTTTTTAAATGGTACAGTCCACTGCGGTAGAAGTGACAGAATCCAAACAATTTAAAAGCTTTATTATTCTTCACATTTTTTAATCCATATTGTTTGCCTGTTTATGGTTCGTGGGGGGCAGTGTTTATTTTTTAAATTTTTTTTGTTCAAAGCATGGTTCTGCTGTTGATGCGAATGGCCATGCTGCTAACGATTGCAGACCAGCTCGGAGATGGAAACAAAACCAGGAAACGTTTGGCTCTTGGCCCATGGAGCCAGGAAAGAATAAATCATTTATTTGTCCTAAAGTATTTTCGCACAACGGTGGGTTCAGGGGCAGAGTATTTAATGTTGCTGATTCAAGAAACCTGGAGACAGAGGGAGATAAACTTAATGTCAATAGGCCGAACAAAAATGCGAGAGCCTTTTGAAACAATGCTTAGAGAATTGTTCGAAACAGATAAAGAAAAATCAGCTGAGTCAGTGACTGAATGCGTTGTGCACCGGTGTAGAAGATAATAATGGGTGTTTTTTTCAATAACCTGGTACATGTTTTAATAAGCTTCATACTTTAATTGCTGATGGGGATTTCTATGATTGGTGTTTTGAATTGAGAGTACAGTTACAGAGATGGCCTCATCTGCTCTTGAAAGGTTCAGCAGTCTCATCTGAGCGTTGGTGTGTTCTCTCTACGCTGACGTACAGGGTCTGTTATGTATTGAACTAAAGACATCAAAACAAAGAAGTTCCATACCTGGTGTTCATTAGCAAATCCCAGGTGGGCCATTAAAAAATGTTCAAAAATAGATTGCAGTAACTGAGCAATTCTATGAAATTGGTTTGTTACACCGATCTCCAACTAATGGCAAGTGGAAATGGGATCTTAAAACAATGTTTGATCATCAAAAAGTCTTGAATTTGCCGGTAGTCCTGATATTGATAACTTACCCAGTGTAACAAATGTTACATTTTCATCTGCAATCTACCCATATCCACACACTTAAAATGCTTCTACATAACCCAGCATGTTCTGTGCCTCCTTGGGTGCTGCCATATGATTGTCATCTAAATAGATTTTTTTTGACACTTAAAAAAACCCCTCATATTTCTGCTAATGCTAACAAGTGATTATTTTTGTTTGTTTCGTTCATTTCTTTGAAATAGGATCTTGATGGTGACATCTACGATCATGTAAAGGATTATTTAATATCATTCAGCCGGACTGAACTCGAGACGTGTCGGTCCGTACACAATACATTCCAATTTCTGTTGGAAACGTCCAGCAGGGTAAGTATTGTCTCCTATTTATTTTTCACAAGTTTCATGCATTAGTGCTCTTGAGACCTGAGAATGATGGCATAAATCCCATCTGTAACCATTAGGTCAAATCCGGTTTTGTATGTGTTCATTGTCATCAATTGGATTATTGTGACACCCTGGGCTAGAATTTCAAAATCTCAAACATTCAGTTTAGGGGCATGATAATTAATACAGATTTAGACTTTAAGAATCTGGCCAAACTGGGTTCAGGTATATTTTTTAGTTTACACACTAAACACAAGATTTTGGTAGCATTTTCTTCCGTTCTTCAGCTAGAGCTTGGCAGTGGTGCTAGGTTTTGAGGGTGTGTAGCCTATTTACAGTAATTCAGTAGAGTTCAGGTCTGGTCTTTGGTCTGGCTGTAGATTTCTATAATAGAGTGTGCAGTATGAACAGAAGCTTTATCACGCAGGAACACGTGGCTCATTGACATGAAACTCCATGATTGCAGTTCTGGTAGAGCTGCGTTGTATTGTTCTACAGTTATGTGTCATTTGAACCAAGTCCATGTCAACAGAGGCTGACCTTAAACATGAAAGGACTGCCAGTGCCTTTCATGACTGGCAACAGGCCGACACCAGACCCAGATTTGTCCATCTGATTTTTATACAGTGTTTACTGTGCTTCATAACTCCAAATTACACCTTTTTACTGCTCTAAAGTCTGCTGTTCCCTGCACTACAGAAGGCGCTGACAGGCAAAGGTCACTGTAATTGGTGGCTTGTGTGCATTTGCTCGACCAGGATAACCAAGCTCCTCTGTTTCGTACTGTACACAGACAGGTCTCTCCATCTTCTTGAAATGTCTTCGTTACATGAATGAGGCAAGCCCTCCTGTTACCGGGAGATTTTGTTCAGCTTGACAACCTGCAATTTTGCAGGGGGGGGTTGACATGAAATCTCTGTATGCAGCAAACTGTGCAATGTGCAATAGTGATGCCTGCTTTGTGAATCATATTGAAGAACACTGTGTTCTGGAGGGGGAAATGAAAAAGGAAACATGTGAAAAGAACACAACCAACTTGCAGACATTGTATGCAGCATATACTGTATTTATATACTGCCATAGTCTCTTCGGATTAAAATATCACTGCTCACTTTTGTGCTTCATTATTCCTGTAATAAAATCTGGGAGAATCTGTTGACCATGCTGAGACTTCATGGAAACCACAGTCCTGAGTGCCTTCCCCTGCAGTCTGAATAAGCTTTTGACCTTGAAATCACTGTTGGCTTCACGAATGCTGATGCACACTCTGCAATACCTGTGGCCTTTCGCTACTGTCCGGATTAATGAATTCGAACATCTTTTCAGACGGCAGCTTTAATGTGGGATGTGCAAATAATACATGACAAGGTCATGAGGAACAAAGTCCTATTATCAAAAATGAGTTAAATGTAGGGACAAAATTCTAACCCACAAGAATTAGCCAGTATTCTAAATTTAGCGTTATCGGGAGCATAGAATACAGTTACAAGGCCTGTGTAGCAAACTGCCTATGTAAAACATTTACTGTGGAGGGGGAACGTTGTCTGTGATTTTGCCCCTAGGGGAAGATCTAGTCCACAACTGTGCAAAGGATATTAAAGGGGAAGTCACATCTGAATTGTCATCATCAGATAGAAATCTGAAACATGGCATAAACTGCTTTTCCTTGCCCTCGCAGGTGATGCAGGATTTCAATCAGCAGCTGTTTCTGCAGGAGAATCCAGTCTTTCACAAAGCACAAGTCTTTCACTTCCAGCCCAGTGACAGCGACATGGTAGGGTTCTTGTTTTGTGGTGTTTTTATTTTTTCCAAAGATCTAGCGCGCACAAACAAGTCAGCCTGTAGATAAACTGCACCATGCTGAATAAACCATTACTTCACAATATCCTGTTCTTGGAGATTCTGGGGCAAATTCCCACTTCACAGATTAGTTTACTGTTTGAGCAGCTGTCATTCCTGGCCAGTTTGTGGTCTGGTTGCCTTGGCTACAGCAACCTTGGGAAGTTAATCTTCATCTCATTCCAGAGAAGATGATCTCAGGTCCAGGCACACTGCATATATACCCAGTCCATAATAAACCCTAATACAGCCACCAACAATGTGTGTATATGTGTTTGTCCATTAAGCACAAAGAGAGTCTATTTTTCTGTGGATATAGGCTTATATTCCACCTGAAGATGAATGAGAGGGTGTAATATGCACTGCTTGTGCCTGATTTATACATCCACTTACTCCAAATCAGAACCTTTTACAGCTTCCCATTCATCCCTACCAGCTGGTCCCACTTGTGTGTGCGGTACCATGTGACATGCCCAAAACGCAGCGCCACTCAGGTACCCCTTACACCTTTGTTGGCTACATGCCTGATTCTGTTTGATTTGAATATAGGCGCATTCCACCCTCACTCACCAGTGGATCAGGTATCATGCATTATGTCTTAGAGAAAAAAAGTGACAATATCATTCCCTCATCACCCTAGTTTTTTCTGCTCCATTCAATTTTTGGGCTCCATTTTGAAAAATTACCTAAAAGCAATTGTAACTGTATAAAACTAGAAATAAACTACTCTAAACATGGGCTCTTTCAACACTGCAGACATGGTCTGGTAATGACAATGCCACTCAAAACTGCAGACCCTTCTATTAGTATAGTAAAGAGAACTCCACTCGTAACTGCAGACCAGAAAACAAATCTCATTTTAGAATATTGACATCAATGTAATTCTTAGGATAGTGTTTTTGTAAAGTTACGTAGTGCTAAAAGAGTTTTGTTAACTGTTCCTACTTACAACTATGGGAAGTTGTTTCTTGCTAGTATTATACCATTGAAATTGTTTTATTCCTTTCAGAAAACTGGAAAAAAAATATGTATTCTGTAGTTTCAAGTAGGATTTTCTTAGAAAACCATGTAATGCAATTTACTTAAATGTGCTACTTTTTGAATGACTTCTAACATTGTTCACAATTTCTGTTACTTATTTTTATCAGAAGCTCATTTCTGTCCTATACGAGCAATATTTTCACAAAGAATATGCATTAACGTTAGAAATGTAAAATTTAACAACTAACCTGCAGAGTTTGTTGTTTTTTTTGTTTGTTTTCGATTTTCTTAACAATGAAAAATATAACCACTAATGCACGAGTGTGAAATCTTAATTGCTTTGCACTGCAGGTTTTAACCCCCTGTTTTGTATCTGTTTTGTCCTTGTGCAATATGTATTTATTGTCCAGAGTTTAAATGCTGTCCAGCTGGTGGACATTGAGCCTTCGCCTGTCAGTGCTATGAGAATGACTTTATCGGAGGTATACTGTGGTATACAACAGTACCGCTTGTGTGTGTGCTTGTGTATGTGCTTAGTGATATGGGGGTCCTTGGTTTGCATGCAGATTGGGGTAGCGGGTTTATTGACTGATGTCTGATAAGCCAGGTTGGTCCTATTGTTCCTAAAAATAATGAATGTATACTAATGAGACATAAGAACAGCTTTCGTTATTGCCATTTAAGCTTTCACGTTTTTTAAATAGAATCTTGGCTTAATATGGGAAAATTGCATACTGAAGTTAACTGGAAATTTGTAACCTTCAGTTGTATTGCAGCTGCATCCTTTTAACTGCCTGCATAATGGCTGATTATCTCAAACAGCTAAAGTACAGTTGTTTATGAGATACGCACAGGACTGGGTAATAGACAGTAAAGACTTGAACAACTTTACTTTTAAAGTAGTGTCCCTTTCTTGATTTTTTGATAAGCACTTCTTTTGTGTTGCTCAGGAACCAGTAATTGCACTTCAAAGAGAAACGCAAAGTGTAATTAAACTCTGGTGGGTGGCTTCGTACTGGTTCAGCAGCCTGGGAATCTTTCAGGACTTGAGCTTTAGATGGAGCATTTCTTATGAGTTGACGATGCTAGCCGGTCTTGATAGAGTGGCACAGCCTTGTGAACCATGTGACACAGTAGAACATGAAAGCAACAGCACCATGTTAAAGGGCATTTAAGATTAATATAAAAGTTTATGGATTTACAGCAGGGTTTTTATAGCTTCAAGGCTTGAAACTGGTGCCTTGGCCTATCAGACACCTACAGTAAGGCGTCACAATTTTTAGCTACTGACTTCCTAGACCATCAAAATTCACATTGACACTGGGTAGGAAATGAGTTCTCCTCCCACTGGATTTCTTGAAAAGTTTACTCTTATCCCTGTCAGTCTTTCTGTTCTACTGTGTGCAGGCGCAGCAGCTACTGTATCACTCTGAGACTAACAAAAGCATGCCATTTTATTTTATTTAATTTTTTTTAAATATATGAAGTCTTCCTCCACCTCCTTTTGACATTTAGTAACTCGCACACACAACAACAACAAAAAAAAAAAATCCAGAAATAAAAAGAGAGAGAGAGTACTTTAGGAAAAAGGTTTATGGTTCCATCCGGTAGGGTTAAACTTTAATCTAGAACAACCTTTTATTATTTTAAATTAGACATTGACGTAAACTGTAAAGTCAGGGATATGTTTGCGCTCTCCTTCAAGGTGTTTCAGAGCGGTACATGTCAAGGGGAAAAAAACGGGGGGGGGGGGGGGGGAGAGAGAGTGGAACACACGCTCCTTGACGTGAGCCTTGACTAATGCACGTTTGCTTTCTAGCCATTTGGAGATGAAATAGATTCCAGTGTGAGCAAATAATAAATACTGACTGCCGAGATTTTGATGGCAGATTTGTTTCGCTGGTCCAGGAAGGAATGGACTGAAAAGATTGGGAGCCGGCGTTGTGTGTTGAAATGCCCCCGATATAACACAGTCGTGTCAGGGGGAAGGCAGGCACCGAATAGACAACTTCTGGGTTTTATTTTCCTTGGAAATGCAACAGGCAGAAGTCTGTTCCTAATAAAATGTTAGCGGGTTTGTATTCTCGCTGGAAAAGTAAAAAGGAACCCATTCAGGGCAGAGGCGTGTTGGCGGAAGGAGCGGCCTGCCTTTAAAAAGGAGGCTTTGTGAGGACTTGCAGTGCCATTGAACTCCACTGCCTGTGTACTTGACTGCCTTCTCTGAGGTCTCCTGTTCAATTTAGGGGCTCGAAAGACATGGCTGGTAGCCCTGGCTTCAAGAAACATGAACTATGTTTCTCTGATTTAAAAGAACGCTTGACCTTTTGCCTGCTGTGAGGAAAGAGTAGTATGGAACCTAGCAGGGAGCATTTAACCTCAAATGTTAATTCCTTCCGAGCTGCCTCAAGATTTTTTAATAGGTGTAGGGGTTGAAAGGGCAGAAACGTCTGCAATTCTATTTTCCAGATTTAAGTAGAAAAACATTTTGCCAATTGCCTTTTTTTGTGTGTGTTTAAATATAAAAAGTCCAGTGAAGGTGCTAGCCTCCTGCTGACAGAATCTCCAACCAAGCTTTGTCTCCATGCTGAACTCCTAAAACTACCACCCCTCGCAGTAGGTGTCTCTTTGTAGGTTCAACATCTTCAGCAATAAGTAACAACTGGCAGTACATCAGATTTGTATTCCCGACACCAGCAAGGGGTGATCAGTAATAATCATACAGAACGTATTTTTTGTTTTAGTTTTTATGTATTTTTTTCAGTTGTCTATCACCGTGAGAATACGCTGGACAGAAAAAAAAAATGTTAGTAAATTGCACTACTTTCAGTCCAAGAAGTAACAGTTTTGCTTTTTACTCGTTTTAAAACATTACTAGTTTTATGCTTATTTTACAAAAAAATGACCCAATGTTTGGTATAATTGTACTTTTTTACAATGATAAAAGCGTCAACTAAAACATACTTGTCTACTTTTTTTTATGTTTTCATCCTAAAAATTCTATTCCCAAAATATTTCAAGAGCCAGCAAGTGTTCAGTATCTTTTTTGGCAGTGTAACATCCACCACAACAAACCCCAGCCAAGGCATTATTTTTCTTTTAACAATAAGTCCTATGTGCGTATCGCATAAAACAAAGCTTGTGTTCTGCTGGAACAGTAAAGTGCTAGCTATGTATCGTTGCTCTGGTTGTGGTGCATGTCTGTAATGAACAATGTGCTCTGAAGCCTGTTCTTCCTCATTGGTTCATTCTCCTTTGGTGGTGTTTGGTGTCATCCATTGATTAAAATATACGGAGAGTATAAAGAAAACTTTTGTCATTCAAACAGTCTTTCACAATTGGAGAATAGAGTGGGCAAAAAACTAGATATGGGAGATGTAAGAGAATCTTTGGAGCAGATACAAATTCTGATTTTTTTTGTATTATCTAAAAGCTCGGATTTCAACCTGGAAACTTTCTGAAGCTGTATTTGCCTAGCTTTTAAATCTGGCTTAAGTTTCTTTTTTGTTTGGTCTTTTAAAGATTTGGTCAAGTTATTTGACTAGAACCAAGCACAATCCAAATTTGGTTTTAGCGATTGCAGATCAGATGTAATCAAATTAAATAATGCTCTCCCTATCTACATTGTTGCCCTCCATTGTTGAGAGTTTATAAAATAAAAAAAAATTTAAAACATACATGCTCCATCCTTTCTGTTCTGGGTGTTCATGCATATAGTAAGACTGTGAGATGCTAGCAAGCTTTCCTTTTTCTGGTATTGACCTGTGTTGGGGCCTTGCAGAGCCGTCAACTGGAGTCTGAGACAGGGACAACCGAAGAGCACAGTCTGAATAAAGAAGCTCGTAAGTGGGCAACAAGGGTGGCCCGGGAGCATAAAAATATCATCCATAACCAACGGGTGAGTATCGGCACACTTGTGTAAAGGTTATAAATATATTAGCACTAAAAGTACTGCCAGATTTTATTTACAGTGGAACTGCAACCTTTTTGGAACTGTTGAATTGACCCCATTCACCGTTTTCAATGTGAGGCTTAATAAGTTTTTTTTTTTATTTTTCTCTGAACTTAAGGCCTTAGAGGAGTACGATACCCACGGGGTTGTGCCAACAGAACAAAGTCGTATCGAACTGGAACAAAAAGTCGAGGAAGCAAAAGAAAATATCCGGAAAGCAGAGGTATGTCTTGAGGGGCAGTGTAGACCATTTTGGTTGTGATTTTATCTGGTTAAATTTTACATTCTAAAATCTGACAAATATTAAAGGGGGGAAAAGGGTGAAAATGGGTTCCATTTATATGATGCTCTTAAACCACTCACTAACTATTAAAAAAAAATATATAAAACCTTTTCATTGTTTTTACTATCCTGATCATTATTTAAGAACGTAAGAAATGTACGAACGAGAGGAGGCCATTCGACCCATCTAAGCTCGTCCGGTTCCTAGCAGCAGATTGATCTCAGAACTTTGTCAAGTTGGGTCTTAAAGGATCCAAGAGTTCTGTCTCCAAGATGACTAGGTAGCACATTCCATACCCTCACCACTATGTGTGAAGAAGTCTTTCACTTAATTTCCAACTCTGTCCACATGGTTAAACAATATTAATGATTTTTACCATTTTCAGGTGAATTTCTTTTTTTTTTTTTAATCAAGCTTTATCAGGTTTAACCCTAAAATCAGAACCACTAAAAAACCCAATCCATTTAAATGGTTTCTCAGCTTTTTTCAACCTGATATTTTAAGAAGCTTGATGTTCCTTCAGTTTATTTCAGAAGCTATTGCCAAATGATTTCAAAACCACTGCCACGTCCAGTACTATACTGTTTGTCAAGGTTGCTCCATTCTTGTGTAGCGGACTCTGCTGACTATGAACATCTGCTAAGCTATTGTGATTTTTTTATTTTTTTTAATGAATTCCTATCAAAAATATATACTTTACATAAAGAAACACGGCAATTCAAAATTGCAAAACATGCAAAATATATTTCATTTGTATTCTGCTGCATTTAAATAACCATGCAGTGCTTTCCACTGTTCATAACTAGGAGAGGCTGTATTGTAATGAGCCCTTCAGAAATGCAGGTTGAAGATTTAGCATTTGCATATGTGCTTCGTATTCTAACAGTGTATTTGAGTGCTGGGTGAACAGTAATGTATAATTTTCAGTAACGTTTTAAACCTTATGAGCCCATGTTGAAAATATTGGCTCTATCAGTGTTTCCTGTAAAATGCTTCAGTGTAGAAAAACATTTTCAGTCATATACTGTGTGTTTTTTTCACATTTGGCTCCCATACAGGTTTCATAACAGTACTACTTTGAAAACACAAAAGCCTTTGAAGCTTCATTACTGGACTGTAGCTGTTTCCAGTGGCTTCTGCATCATTTCTGATCTGTGGCTGTTTCCAGTGACTGCAACCTCTTAGTTCTTTGGTTCCCCCTTGTGGAATTAGAAAGAACTGAACTGCTGTATAAGCAATATAGAAAGAAAACATAATAAGCACACAAACAAAGGGTATAAATTCTGTTGTGTAATATCAGCAAAAGCTCTTATAGCGTACAAGTTTTACCTCCTTTGTGCAATTCAATTTGAAATGTAATTATCTATTGAGGGATAATGTTTTGTTCAAAGTAAGAAAAACAAAGTGGTGCATTATTTGATTACATTTTAAAATGTTCGTAGTTTGCACATTTACTTTTTCAGAGCGCTACGCATAAAGAAATACTAAATGAACCGTCTAGCCTGGAGTGAGGGTAATTAGCATCAATAATTCACTTACTCAGAGGCCCAAATGCTTTTTTCAAGTTTGAAATACTGAAGCAGGGACATTATAATGAAGCACCGGCTCTGTTTTGTATTGTGTAAGTTCAATTTGTGATATAAAAACAACATACAAGTTAATTGGAGAATTAATATTCGATCCTCCTTAAAAAGAAAGCGTTTTTCACTTTAACAATACAGAAGTTCAATATACAAGAATATAATACTATATCCAAGCAAACAGAACAAGTTGCTGGTGATGTGCAAACATTATGGATGAACCCGCCCCCCCTCAAAATAAAAAATAAAAAATAAAAAAAAGATTTATCTTATTATACTGTGTCGCCCGGTGGTCAAATTGTGTATTGTGGCAAGAATCTTAAGAATGCAAATATTCTGCACTCCCCAAATTAAATACTCCCCGCAATTACTCCTAAAACACTCCCTCCCCTTTTAAAAAGTTGCAGTGTTGCACACTTAGATTTTCCATTAAAGTTGTTCTTGCTGTTTTTTACTTCAAATACCAACTAGCAGTTTGTGACGTGGATGATGAAGGCTCTGTGGTGGTCAGTTCTCCCTTGGTTGCTAACATGCTGTGTCGCTCCCTGGCAGACGGTGAAGCTGAAGGCAGAGGCCCGCCTGGACTTGCTGCGTCAAATCGGGGTGTCTGTGGACACGTGGCTGAAGAGTGCCATGAACCAGGTGATGGAGGAGCTGGAGAACGAGCGCTGGGCCAGCCTCCCGACCCTGTCCAACAACGACTCCTCACTCTCGGTAAGAGCGCGAACAGAAACCTGGGGATTTAACCACTGCAAGTGAAGCCTGCCCTCTACTGGCAGTGTTATAACGGCAGTGTTCCAGACACAGCAGGTGCTACGTGACGAGAGCCTCCCCCTCACTGCTCTGCACCGCAATCCTTCCTGAGCACCCCCTGCCATTCGGTTGGGCATCTCATGCCAGATTGTGTGCTGCTTTTGTGATGGTGACTAATAGTTTGTTAAACTGCACAGGTACAAGGAAAATAAAACAGTTCATGATACAGAACTGATAACAAGGAACACAAAATAATAATTTAAGAATTCAAAAGGGTGACAAAGTTTGCTGCTGTTTTTTGCCTTTCATAAAAAATTGGGCAAATTGCACTTCAGCGTAAAGGCCTTGGTAAATCCGGCCCAGTTTATAGTCTTACTGTAAGCATATTCTGTTTGTAATATATTCCCTGCTGGAATTGTGTGGAGAAAATGAATATGCTTTTAAATGTAGTCCTGTCAGATGAGTTACAGCAGTCATTTTTAATATTCACGCATTGACCTTGTTTTGTAACGTTTTCAAGAAAAAGGTGTTTCTAATATTTCTGATTATCAAACTGGAACACAGTGTCTGACGCCGGGTGGTTATCGCTTGTCTCATGTAAGGTTCCATTCAGTCCTGGCAAAGTCACCTTCAGTGTAGAACCACCTAAAACACCTGGCTTCTGACAGGGTGCCCAGAACATGCCAGGTAAAGCAATACTGTTCACCTCCACAGAGAAACTGACAAACCCTAAAGTCGCAACTATTGCGGGCTTCCTCAATCTAGATCACTCCTCACCCCCACCCCCAAAGAATGCCAGCCCACCCAGATAGGAAATCAGCAGCTCCTTACTTGAGAGAACACTCCGGGAATGGAAATGGAACATTTTTATCAGTTCCTCTACAGCAGACAAAGATAAACCGCCACTGTTTAAAAAAGAATTCATGAAAAATGTATTGGTTAATCTGTCGACTTGCCCTTTACGTGACTCAAGGTTTTCAGTACCAGTGTAGAAAAAACAAACTGGGGTCACATTCATTTAAACAGGCAGAAGCCCTCTCGCTTCCATGATTATGGCATCTTATTCTTTGATGTACATCGCTGGTAATGCCTTCAACCATTTACTCCTAGATGAACGAGATAGGAAGTCTTCACAATCCTATCTGTCAGAGCTATTACTCACTTCAACAGTGATTTGGTTTATCAGTGAAATTAACTAATAAAATTCACCAGAATGGTGAGCGAATGCGTGTTTGTGTGGGAGTGGGAGTGTGATTGAGGCTTGGGGGTGTTGTTTTATCGGATGTATTGTATTGTTGCATTTCCTAAAACATACACCCTCTAGGGCTTTTGTGTAATTAAAAAGCAGTTCAATGGTTTTATCTTTTGTCCTGTCATCAGAATTATTTGTCTTTTTAAAACAAACAGTATCCCACAGTTTCCAGATGGCCCATGGCAAGGTGTTGTCTGAGTAACAAGAGAGTAATTGCAAATTACCTTTCAGGCTATCAGCTGATCATTGGAACAATGGTACACTGGTACACAAGGCTGCTTTTTTTCCTTCCTTTGACTTTTAAGTCACCGTCAGAAACCTTTCTGGTAAAATGCTGCCGTCCTTGTAAACTGTTGAAAGAAATAAAATACATTTTAAAAAATGGTGACTATAATTAACCTTCAGCTGTCCGTGGGTGGAATGAAATCTGATTCTCTTAGAACCTTCTATTTTTTTTATTGATATTTTCTTTACAGGCTATAGCTAAAGTGCTTCATATAGTGTTGCAATAGATACAGTAATTGTGATAATTTATTAAAACGCAATCCCAAAAAGCAAGCTTGAGCTTGTTTATTAGGCTCCCAGAGATGTTTTGGCAGGCAGGTTGTAGAGAGGAGAGGAGAGGGGTGGGGGGGGGGGAGAATTGTCACTCTGAAGTATGTAAAGAAACTGGACTGTCAACCATGTCTAAAATAGAGTACACAGGAGCGTAAACTAAGGAATAAAATAAGTATAACAACATCAGGGCTATAATAGATTGTGGAACACTGCAAATGTAGTGAACAATATCTTTCTAGGCTTTTTATATTTGCACTAAATACCAAAAATACACAAGAAACCAATCCAATACATCTATTATCTGCACTTTTTTATAGTCTAAACAGCTTTAGTATCCACGTCAGTAAAAAACAAAGTGTCACTCAGAACACTGCAACAAATCAGAATGCAATATTGTATTTTTATTTTAGACAGTTTACATTGTTTAAAACAGCAATGTCTAATCCTTGTCCATTGTGGCTGTATAATTGGCTCCTTGGATCCTTCAGGCACCCGTGACATGCTTAAGTACTCCAGTGGTGTCAGTACCTACTGTAATTGTGTAATAGTTCTTTATGGCCTAGAAACGTCTGGTCACGGTGGGCCAGGTTTTTGCACAGTGATATGGGGGGAAAAAAAATGCACTAAATTCACAAAAGAAAGAGAAATGTGTGGTGTCTTGCCCAGCCGAAGTCTTAAATAATAGGGGAACTTGGCAACTAGGCTAAGAAGGGTTGTGCATCAGGCTGTCATTTCAGAGGATTAAATAATTAGAATCAGTCACCCAGTTCATTGAACTCAAAGTAATATTGGAAACTAAAGTCAGTACAGTTTTAACACAACCTGCAAAGCCATCATGTTGAAACAGAGCCTGTTTGTTACAGCCATTGATTAAAGACATCTTGAAACTAGAAGCCAATGGAGATGCAGATCAGGAAACACTTTTCAACATCCTGCAATCAGTGGTTTGAGGAGTACGCCTTTTTGTCAGCTTCTTGAAGGTCTGAACTGGAAAGGCTCTTAAAAATATTAACAAATACATTTGCAATTTCTGTCAGGTTTGTAAGCCGTATTACCCACATAAAGCAAGCAGTCTGACGCACTTCACAAATCTTTAACAAGCAGTTGACTTGCTGTAGGATAAGATGCAAAGTTTACCTACAAGAGGCAGCCAAAGATTATTTATTACTTACAGAGTTTTTTCATCTTAAATGGAACTTTTATAGGCTAGATTTGTAGAACTGAACTTGTCTGTCGCCACACATGTATAGAATCCTTTGTAGGCCCTAATTTTTCCTGCTTTTCTTTAAAGCATATCATCTTTTAATATTTATCACATCTCACAATGCTAAACAACATCCTGATGACTGAAGTTGTTGAAAGACAACAACGAATGCAAAGTAGAAAAACAACCTTTAAATGAACAAAATTGCACAAGTGGGCCTGCATAGGATTCACTACACATGCTGTTTTTGTCTTTCAGTAGGTTTAGACTTTGGCCAGTAAGATCCTCTTAGAATATGACATTCTGATTTAAAATTGAGAATTAATAAATCCAGTGAAGGAAGAAATCTGCGTAACCAGTTGCTCACGGTGAGAAGAGAGAAGGCATTGTGACGGGTGTCTTGTTTTAGGCTCTGCTTGTCCTGTGCTTCTCTATTCGTTTTCTGCCCCCACAGACCGACTCTGACTAGCATGTTTATTGTTGCACGCCTACACTTAACATTCTCTTCACGTCACACTGCAGCAGAGGCGAGAGCAAGAGGGATACAAGTCCTTGGAAGGTGGCGGCACTAGAAACCCTGTCTTGCAACGTGGATTTCAGATAAAACAGGGTTTTCATACCCCTGTGCTGCTGCAGGGGCAGTAAGATGACAATTGTTTAGTTCACAGACTGGCCGAGTGGCTTAAAAGCTGTGATGGATGAGGACAGATGTGTGCCTGTAGCTAAAACAGTCATAGTTTACTGGTAGGCCAACCAAGTCTGGTTTTTGGTGCAGCAGAATGAATGTAGCAAACCCAAGAATTGATTATTGTGGGACACGGCAGTTTTATCAGAGAAACTCCTAGACAGCGGAATTCATCTATTGCCAGCTCCGTAATGTCCTTAATAGAGAGCTGGTTCTGAAGAGCTGATTAACAGGAAACGGCGCGCATCTTTTGTGCTCTGCAGATGGGAGCAGACGAGAGAGAGGAGGGGGAGGAGTTTGAGGACAACATGGACGTGTTTGACGACAGCAGCTCCAGTCCTTCTGGCACCTTGAGGAACTACCCGCTGACCTGCAAGGTCCTCTACTCCTACAGGGTAAGCACAGCAGCAGCAAGCGCAGCTGTAGTTGTGCACTTCGTAATTCATTGAAATTGTAGTTGAACTTTGGCACGCCTGCGTAATTGCAATTTTGCCATATAATTGATGGTTTACAGTTCAATTGTGCATTTATTTGTCATTCAATCGTTTTTTCTTGTTATTTTCAACCACCAGCATTTGTTTGAAAAATACATGTGATAAAGTATGTTTCTGTGTTGCCTGTGATTTATTGCTCGGCTATTAGAATAAATAAAGTAAACATGTTTCTTTTTAGTGTAATTGTAATTACTGCAGCATAATTGTAATTGTAATTGAACAAAATAGCATTGTAATTGTAATTGCAATTTCAGCAAACAATTCTGCTGTAATTTTAATTGCCCCCAAGGCTGGCATGAAGTGTGCAGCAGCAGCAGCAAGCATCCACTGTACCTGGTGTTTCAGCCATGGTACAATCACCTCCCCTGAAAAGGAATAGAAAACTGCTACATATATACAAGCTTGTCACACTGGTTCACAATTACTGTGAGATTAAAAATAGAAGTATGTTGGCAGTTTTAAGACCTTTAAAATCTGGAGGAATACTATGACCTTTTTGTTGTTGTAGGAAGTATTGTACAGCATTACATGGGCGCTACTGAATTTGTATTTGTTATTTTTTGTTTGTAACTTAAAGCAGCACCTTTTGGTTTTGTTGTGTACTCTAATATTATAGGGTATTGACTTTAAAGTTGTTGGAATAAAATCACAGGAGTTACAGGACGTTGCGTTTGTGTGGCGGTTTCTCTCACTAATGATCGTCATTATCTAACACCTATATGGATTAACTTCAGGAAGGCTTTTGTAAGCGTTGCTGACTGACCTGGGTCTATTGTCCATGTTTCTCAGGCTTCACAACCAGATGAGCTGACTATAGAGGAACAGGAGGTGCTGGAGGTTATTGAAGATGGAGACATGGAAGACTGGGTGAAGGTACGGAAACAGAAATGTATATAAAAGGGTTGCAGTGGCTAATTTAGGGCTGGAAGAAACTGGCATGGGATACCATATAGGGTGGTTTAAGGTCATGTTTCCAACCAAAATGAGCTGCAGTTATCATGGCCTCTTGTTTAGAATAAGGACTTGATTCCCTTAACTGGGCCTTCTTGAACAGTAATTTATTGCCCATTCAAAATGCTGTTCTAATCTTGTAGTTTTGTTTTATTGTGAATGTCTTTTATTTTAAGGCAAAGAATAAAGGTGGGCACGTGGGCTATGTCCCAGAGAAGTACCTTCAGTTTCCCACGTCCAACAGCCTCTTAAGCATGCTGCAGTCCCTGGCAGCCCTGGACGCACGGTCCCACACATCGAGCAACTCCACAGAGCCTGAGCTGGCATCGGGCAGCATGAACGGAGATGCGAGTGGTAAGACCCTGATACACACAGCACTGAGCTTCCATTACTGTGCTTGCCTGCTCTGGTTCATTCTCCCACGTTGAGCCCATGAGCCAGAGATCCATTTCAGAACGTTTTGTTTTATTTAAAAGAAAATGCTCTCATGTTGCAGTTTTTAGCTAGTGTTCACTGTATGCTTACTGTTTTGAAATGTAATTGTTAGGCCTCCCTTGGTCAGTTATTTTGCCATAATGTCATCCTTCTTCATCTTAGATACCTATTGTAATTTTAAAATTGAGAGGGCTGTCTGGAGATGATTGGTTGAGGTGATCTATGGGGTTTCCAGTTGAAATCAGGACCATGATTAACAGCACCCCCCTCCCCTCTCTCTATCTGCAGTTAGTTTTGTGAAGGCACTGTACGAATACAACGGGCAGACGGAAGACGAGCTGTCGTTCCCGGAGGGGGCCATCATCCGCATCCTGAACAAAGACAACCAGGAGGATGACGGCTTCTGGGAGGGGGAGTTCAACGGGTGCGTGGGCGTCTTCCCCTCAGTGCTGGTGGAAGAGCTGGTTGGCTCAGAGAACGGCGACTCCCAGTGGATCGGAGGGGACGTGCAGGTAAAAAAAAAAAAAACACAGGAAAACCGATAGCCTTTATCTGGCTGCTGCAGTTGAAGTTGTTTTGTCATACGTTTGCCAGTCTCCTGGGTCAAACCCACTGTTCTACTAGGACCACTAGGGTGGAATTTCTGGTTCCAGTGTGTGCCTTTAGCTTAAAAGTTCACTTAGGAAACAGAAGGAGCCAAACTCCCCAGTAATGTTGAAGCTGACACCCCGGGATCCTTCAAAAAGCTGCTCAATAAGGGATTAACCCTTTTGCGGTCCATTGTCGGACCTGGTCCGACATTGCAATTATTCCTATCCGGTCCATTGACATCATCAAAAAACGCAAAAAACGGGTTTCTAGTCGTTTTTTCTCCGGAAAAAGCCGAGAAAACCATTCAATGGCCGAGTGGGAGCGACAGGAGCCAAGACAAGCCGATAAAAAAAAAAAAAAAAAAAAAATTAAAAATAAAAAGGCGTATCTCATGAATACCTGCCCCTGGCATCCCATATGGGCGGTCATAAGGAAACAAGCTGGCTGATTCTGCATCAGCGCACAGAGACTATCACGGACATTTGCAGAGCTTTTTTGAGATGTTATAGTAATAAAATAATGACTTGGATTGCATTATTGAGGAGTTTGGTGATAAAACGAGTGATCAGGAGATGATTGATCGGTATGTACGACTATTTTTATTATTATTATTTATTTCTTCGCATATGTGAAAGCTAAAGCGAACGAAAGGGTGGGGCGGGGCTGGAGATGCCTAGTGAGTGCTTTGTTGATATGCAGGGCCTTTTAAACCCGTTTGACTGTGAAAAGAAAATACTTTTAAACAGCGCGTCTAAAATTAACTGCGCGTGTGAAAATAAATTGGACCTGACGCGCCTGACGCCCACTTAATAAATGGACTGCAAAGGGTTAATAAGCTACTAACAACCAAACAAGCAAGATGGGCCGAATGGCCTCCTCTCGTTTGTAAACTTTCTTATGTTCTTAAACTCTTCTGTAATGACGCCAGAAATGGCAGCATCCTTCTTCCTGTACTTAAAATGTTTACAGAACAAACTCAAAAAAGGAGATTAGAACAGGGAAATGCTCAGTCATTTAACCTCGAGATAAAGCATAGACGCTGTAATTTCACAAGGAAACATTATAAACTGAACCAGTTACTTTGCATTAAGTAAGAACTGGGCATAATCTAACACTCCCTTTGCATGGAAACCATTGAGCCATTCCAGCTTTAAGTGACACACCCAACACGTTTTGTACCAGCAATCAACAATTTGTGCTCATAAGAAAACCTGCAAAGTTTTAAATGACTACCCTTGTTCTTTATTGTACTTGTATTGTATTGTATTGTATTGTCCAATATAATTAGTAATCATACTTTTTGAGATAAGCGGCACCAGCAGTAAGAAGACAGGGAGGCTATATTGAGACAGTAGTGACTATTCCAAGCATGCTGACAGTGTAGACCTAGCCGGCTAAAGCAAGCAATTCCAAACAAATTGGCTGTGACCCCAGTAAACAGAGCAGGTGTCTCCTGGCAGACAGAGGGACCTGCCAGCGCTCAAAGATTTCCTGGTTTGGTGTTTTACTAACCCCAGAGGCACAGCTAGCCAGGTCGGAGCAGCCACTGACCAGCTGGGAATGCTGAACAAAAAGAGCTAGCCTTGGACCTAACAATCCCCGACCAATGAGCATGCTTTGCATTTTCCTGACTTGGGATTGGAGCCAGCTTATTCTGTATCTTGTCAAAGTGAAATTCATTTGGTAGGGTGTGCTGTAGCGCGATGAGGAGAAACAATCCCTGCCGGATTTTGCTTCCCTGACCCCCAGGAGCGCTAGAGCCAAAGCGAAGCTCCCTCGGGAATCTCTGTGCAATATATTTTGAAAGTATCATTTCCATTGGCTGAGGTTCTTTTGATTCTTCTTGTTGTTTTGTTCTGTAAAACCTTTCTTGTCTGACGTTTTAGAAGCAACTTGTTCTTTTCTTCTCCCTCCTCCCAGGTTTCTCCTTCCTCGAAGCTGCAGACTTCCCTCCCTCCTTTGCCGCTGTACGACCAGCCGCCCTGCAGCCCCGACAATAACAACTCGCAGTTCTTCCCCAGGTCGCCCTCCATGAACGGTGAGCTCAAATGGCACCCCAAGAAAATAATTCTCTGCATATAAGCCAGGGTTTCAAAGAATTAAATGCTTTTGGCCTGTTTTAAAGGTGCAATAACAACGGCTTTAAAAATATCTCTTGTTGGCACAGCACTCAAAAGAAAAAAATTAATAATCTGGTTTGATGTTGATATAATATTTTCCAGATTTTTTTTTTTCACTGACTCAATACTTCCTTCCACAACACAAGTTCCTATGTTACAGCATATAGTTCCCCCAACTGAGCCTTACATTCATGCTGTCCATAAGGAACTAAATTGTGCTTCTTCCCTGTATGAACGTAAAGTGCAGAACAGTGACCCCATTGGCAGCAAGATGATGCACCGCAGTTGGGTTATCTTGGGACACATCATTTTAATACATAATACAGGAGTAATTATATTTTACTTTTCTTTTTTTGTAATTATCAAATAAGCTGATTTTTATTTGTCTCTTTGTTTTCAGAGCACAATAGTTTCAGTTCAGACTGCCCTGGCTTCTCTCAGCTGCCCCGATTCACCCCAGACAGCGCTCGGGGCAAGCTTCGACCTGTAAGTGCACAAGGGTTATTACAGTCCGTTCAGCATCCAGGCCTCTACCCTGAGCAACAGTCAACAGCTCTTTCTGTGTTTTAATAGTGATTCATGAATGAGATCTACAGTTTGAGCTCTGCTGTCTCACCAAAACTGAACAAGATGTCATCTCTGATACAACAAGGGACCTCAATATACACAACATGTTGATTTCCACCATATGACCCTTGTCAGTAGTTACCTAGTTATCACTAATGAGAAACATCAGAGCTTAGATATCCCTCTGACCCTATTTTGACTCTGGAAAAAGAACGTTTTCAGAGAGGAATAAAATATTTGTACTGACATCAAACACAAGAGACTGCTCCGGACAGCAGTTTAACTGCTCTTTCCTGCAAATAAGATTGTTTGAAAGTTGTATACAGTTACAATATTCACATTCATTACTGGTAGCAAAGTGTAAGTTTACCACACATTTTAGAAATTGAGGTTACAAAATTCAGTATTTTGTTTAGGGTTGCCTATTTATTAATATTGAAGTGATTCTGAGAGAAGAAAGGGGACTGGGTGGCATTCAGTGTGAATTCACCAGTTTCTAACCTTTTGCCGGTTCAATAACGGGTTATAACATGTGAGTAACAGGGTCTAGACTCCTATCACGTGTCTTTTAAAGAGCAACTTTGTATAAATACCAGTTATCTTACCCAGTGTATTCAATCATCATATCCAAGTGACTGAAGTTTAAAGTACCCTCAGAAAAATGTCAAACCTCCTGTTCCCCAGCAGCACTGCCCCTAGCGGATGTAAGAAGTAGATCAGTTGAACGGACGTCTTCTAAGGGCAGAGGATGTAGCAGGGGGACAGGTTAATGGTTACACACTGGTGTACCAAATGTACTTGAGGTTAGCAACAGTAAATGAAAGTGAATTGAAACAACAAGAAGAATGCATTTGTTATGATAACTCTAACGCTCATCCCCATACCAAGTACTGTATCTCTTCCGGACCTAAAGTTAAAAGCGAACGTTTTCAAGAGCTGTAACGTTGTGCTGTTTGTGTTGTTTTTAGGTGCGAGCTGCCCCCCCTCCCCCCACACAGCACCCCCGCAGACAGGCAGAGAAGACGGAGGAAGTGGAGATCACCTTGGTGTAACATCGCTGAACTCTTCTGTGCGCCACACAAGCAGAGCTCCTCATCGGAACGGTGGCCAGTCTTATCGTTTTGCGTTGGGAAATGATGTCTCGAAGCATGAGAAGGGATAAAAGAGTGCAATTTTGGGGATGGCAAGCGACTTCTTCAAAGTCACAAATGTTTTGTGCCTGACTTGCGCATCCCTTTTCATGGGCATTGAAACCAGAATAGACTGACTGTCCGAGTAAAGAAAGACAGAAAGCTGAAGAATGGCCTCGGCTTGTGGATGAAGATGATTGGAGCAGACTGAGGCTTTTTTTTTTTTTTTAGGCCTCGTTACATGTAGTCCTATCATACGTATATAATGTGCATTAGTACAGTACATTACTGTTGCCATAGGAATGTTCAGAATACGCGAAACATTTCTTCATATAGCATTACCAAGTCTATACTTTATTTGATATAAAACAGATACTATTGAGAGCCAAACGAAAGGGAATTGACTGACATGTTAAAGGGGGCTGGTTCCTCTTCTGTGATTTTCCTCTTCATAAAAAAATTAAAAATAAAGTTACGCTCTTATCTCATAGATAAGGGACATGTGGCAATTGAAATAAGATAAGCTAATACTCTTTTCAGCTTTTACAATGGTGTCTGTATTACTAATATTTAGTCAAGTGTAACAAATAAATAAATATTAAACGCAATACAGATTTATTCGTATAGGAATTGGTGGTAATCATAAAAACTGATCTAGATAACGTAGAGATAGATAAGTCTGTTTACTCCCCATTTCACTTCTATCATAATGAGTTAAGCATTCAATGTGTGCGTGTTTGTATGTATGTATGTATGTGGATCACTATTTGAATATGAGTTGCTGTGCATCATAATACACATGTCTATTTCCTGGATCTGTGCTGTTTCTACATTTAAACACTAGAAAGATAGTGGCGCTTTCTGACAGGTAAATTATGTCTGACAGGAATTTATCAGCCTATGAAACAGTATTTCAAACTAGACAGTAGCTGCAATGCCTTTTCTGATACTTATTTGGCAAATCAGCTCTTCAGACTAAAAAACAGTAATAGTAATTTTAGAAGCAGTTCACTGTTTTATTTATGTTTTTTTATAAAGCTGTGTTTTCAGACTATTTTTTTTATATACTGTATATATATTTCTAAGGGGGTAGTCCTTTCTTTGATAGCTTTGTTATTGCATAAGAAGTTGTGGCATTTTTGATCCAGTTTAATGACACTGTATTGTCAGTTATCAGCCCCAATCACTGAAAGGTCTGGATCGTTATAAAGTCTATTATCCTTTGAAAAAGCACACTTTGGGCATACCCAATGAAGTTAGTAATGTGAAATGCTGTGCAGGTTAAAAAGCGCATATTTAACAGGAACATGAAAACAAACTTCAGAAATTAAGTTCAAGATCAGAAATCCTTATTTAATGTCTGCAAACACCCCCATTCGTTTCAAGCTCTGCTTTTGTTCCTATTGTCTCAAATGATCTTTTTTATGTCGCATTTGTCACACATATATTTAGTCAGACTAATGTATTTTGTTATTTTCCGACTCGGTTATGGTTTTACAGTGGGGGGGGGGGGGGGCGGCGTACATTAATGAAAGCATGTACAGTAGTCCTTCTGATGGGGAGGGGGGAATGCTTAAGATTTACATATCAAAAGTTTGAAAGGAAACAAAATCTGTCAACTTTATAATATGCCAGTAATATTTTACCAGTAGTCCAGGCAGTTAAGTTGATGTGCTTGTTTCTGGCATATATATATATATATATATATATATATATATATATATATATGTGTGTATGTATGTATATATATATATATATATATATATATATATATATATGTTTGCACCACTGGTACTGTCCTATCTTTTTGTTGATCTCTCTGAGATCTTTTGAATGTTATGAAACTTGTTTTGAAGTTTATGGTTTACAGCATTCATGTTTTTCGAAGATGCTTTTTTGTAAGCAGATTCACCTCTTTTTTTTTTTATTTTCTTGGCCAGTTTGTCTTCTATTTTAAACTGTGTTTCTCTTGAAATAGTCAAATGTAGTTGGAAAAAAAGCATTTTATTTTATTTTTTATGAGCTGCTAAAAAGAAAAAAAACATTAAACTTTGCTGAAGCTTCTGTACAAAGGGCTTACTATCTACGAAACACAGCGTCAATATTTGAGAACATTGGTGCAAAATTATTGCTGCATTGTATTGGCTGTAAAAAGTTTGTATTTATTATGTACAAATGTTAAATAATAAAAAAGTCAAACTTTAGGCATGTTGTCCTGATTTAACGGGTGGAAATAGAACTACTATTGCACTGCAGTTTCATCCATTCCAGGTTATAATATGTGCCATAGTGTCTAGGTAACAAGCCTATTAAATTCATAGTAAAACCAGGAATGAATCAAACAGATATGCAATGGGAGCCTGTATTTCCATCCCTGTTTAATTAATTGTATTATTATTATTATCATGTACATTTACTTTGTGTTCAGTTTATCTTCATTATTGCATTCCATTTTTAATAGGTCTTCCCAAGCAATTTTATTTTATTTGGAAAATGTAAATGTTCTTTCATTTTGATGCTGGTAAAGATATACGTCATTCTGTTACATCACAAAAACAGCTTGGGGCAAATGTAAGCCCTGTACCCCACCACCGACAAAGGAGATTTATCTTGGACACCTGCTGTCGCATTTCAAATAAAAACTCATGGCAGAGTGACTTGCATCACAAGGGTTTACATTTCAAAATATACTTTTTGGTATACACATTGTGTATAAATATGTTTCCTTGACATCAGAACATTCCACTGTTTTTCAGAATTTATTTACACTTCAAATCAGGTAAAGTAGCCGATAAATATATATATATATATATATATATATATATATATATATATATATAATTTTTTTTTTTTTTTTGCCTCTGACACCACAAGTTCTGTTCCTGTGGTACAGGTAATATGACCCACCTTGCCACCCGTAGGGAAATGATGGGGGGGCTTCCAGCTCTGTCTTGACAACAAAAAAGATTGAATAATATCTGTGCAGGTTCACTTTAAACAATTAAATTTTTTAGGATTTTTTTTTATTATTTTTATTTTACGCATATATATATATATAAAACGAAGTTGCTTTAAGATGGCAGTCAGTCCCATCCGATCAATAAAAAAATAGCAAAATTCCACAAGGTGTTTACCAGCTCCAGCAGTTGGCATTATATTCACACAAGGTCAGCATTGTAAGTAATATTCTGCAGTGTTCCTGGTTCAGTGCCAGATACTGAACCTGCAGGAGTTGTGCACTGCAGCTTTGTGTTTGATTGAGTCGTTTATAGTAGGCTAAATATACCGTACTACTACTGTAATATGAATACGTCCTAGAATTTAAAGGTCTAGGGATATGGTCAAAATACAAACATATTAAACATGTAAATTTGGGCATTTAACTTATTGGTATCGTTTTGAATTGCTTAAACAGTGGTTGATCTTAATGCCAACAATATAAAATGTATAAACTTTATTTTCCACAGTGATAGTCAGATGAATAAATTGATGATTATAGTAACTGCGGCATTTTATGATGCCAAACAGATCCACATTGCTGCATCGGGCAGCAGTGTGGAGTAGTGGTTAGGGCTCTGGACTCTTGACCGGAGGGTCGTAGGTTCAGTCCCAGGTGGGGGACACTGCTGCTGTAACCTTGAGCAAGGTACTTTACCTAGATTGCTCCAGTAAAAACCCAACTGTATAAATGGGAAATTGTATGTAAAAATAATGTGGTATCTTGTAACAATTGTAAGTCGCCCTGGATAATGGCGTCTGTTAAGAAATAAATCATCATAATAATAAAATATATTAATATATTATGTATTTATTTATTTATTAACCATCAGGAAGGATCCAAAACGTACTTGATTATCTTTCGTTTACAACATTCCGCTGGTATTAAGACTTGGTCATGCAGTGGTCAGACTGATTAATGCCCAGAATATCTAGCTAACTTAAACACAGTAAATGGAAGACGCAGACCATTATACAGAGTGACAGCAACAATACATTATGTTAAATGACATAAATACAAATGTTAAATGTCTTTTAAGTCCTTGTAGTCAAAATTTTACACTAATCATCTTTAGTTCTTAACATAAGTATCCTTAGAGAGGAGTAAGTGGAGACAACTCTTGACTAGTTTCACAGGTACCGGTAGTCCAAGATTTGTCTGTTCGAACCTGGTAGTTATCAGGATCTGCTTGATAAATGTAGTAAACAGATATTTTAGTCTAAACTTGATTGGAACATTGTAATGTTTTCCTGAGTATTCAGTATTGCAACTTTTTTAAAATATTATTTGCTTAACGTTCTGAGTGGTACTGTTTTTACATATAATTATTTTTCTTCAATGCTCTGCAAATATGTCTCTTCAGACACATGGCTCAGCAGGTTGCGTTTCGTTTTAGTGACGGCGGAGAGATCAACTTCCTTTTCACTTTTACAAATAAAACAACACACAGTTCCTGTTGGGATTTAGATATCACTGAAATAATATTTGTGACACAGTTTCCTTCCTTCACTTTCAGCATTCAGCGTATTTCAGTGCATTGTTGGGTTTTTTTGTTTTCGTGACTAGGTAATTGTAAGGTAGAAGTCCCTGCCACTTCTGAACGGATGGATAACTCTATTAGAAAAGCACTTTTGAGTGGAGATTTCTCCAGAATACCTTCAGAAACTATTAAATCCTGTATTAAAATATTTCTGTGCGTCGATCCGCAAGGTAAGTTTTTAAAAAAATATGTAAACTTTAAGCTTTGTGGTGATGTTTATTTTTGTACTGTACGTAGTGTCGTAGTCGTACACATCACAGTTTTATCAAAAACGAAATAAATGTATTGTTTTTCATGTGCCAAGTAGACTTTGCTACGTATTGGTTGTTTTGACTAGTTTCATAATTCAATTCAATTTTACAACCATGGCTATAGTAATCTTGTATTTTAAATGTTTCATTAACAGAGATGAAATGCTTTTTATTATATCTACGCAGTGTTTAGTGTTTTAGTTCTATTCATTTTAAAATGTAATATATAATATCTGTTTTATTCATTTTAAAGTACTATGTTATAACTGTTTTATTCTCATTCAGTAGAAGTTGATCAGTTATTACATGTTTTGATGTCAAACGGTAGCTCCCTATACTAACGCTCAAATTGAGAATCTGACCGACTTATTATTATTATTATTATTATTATTATTATTATTATTATTTATTTCTTAGCAGACATGGGTCTTCAGACTTTCCCACATAAAAATACTATAACACTGTAGTTTCCTGTTGGACACTGCACTACATATACAGTCAGAAAACTAAAGTGTTTTTGGACGGACAGGTGTAGTGTTAGAAAGCGTTACATCGTTAGAATGTGGTGCGCTGCGTATCACTTTTTAATGCGTACCTCTAAATAACAACACACCTGTACTTGTCAGTTTTTTTTATACACAAGGTTCTAAAGCATTGCGCTTTGGCTGTGTATTTTTGAATAATTATTTATGTAATGCCAAGCCTACTGCCCACATATGTCGACTCATTAAATGATTCATATTTCATACTGCCTACCGAGTTCTTCTTCAGCACATCTACACTATTAACACTTCCAATGAATACTTGATATCTTTTATATATATATATATATATATATATATATATATATATATATATATATATATATATATATATATAACCTAAAATAATGTTAGCTATGTAATTACAATTAAATTACAGACAGTTTTTACCAGCGGTCTATAATGTAACCCTGTTTTTTGTAACTAATAAAGTAGAATAGTACCGCTTTTCATCTTGTGACACGAAAAAACGGTGCTTATTATCATTAACAAAAAATAACATTCGCTGTTATCTTTTTAACGCCGTATTTCCCCAGCATTTAATGTGTTTCATTTTAGATTCCCAAAGTGAAAGGAAAGCATTGAGGGAGACTGTCTACCCGAAAATAAGGGAATATTGCAGATCCAATTACGGTCTTGAATTCAAGGTAATACGACATTTGCATTACAAATCAAGTAATAATTTGAGTTGGATTGAATGGGTTGAGTATACCTAACCTGAGTCATTCTGAACAGGTCTTAATATGCATTGAACAGCTATTCATGTGTTTTTTGTTTTTTTGTAATGAAGCATAAGTAAGCATTAAGTAATGTGTGTATAGTCAAGCATATTAATAAAGATGGTAAACTATGGTGCATGCATAGTATAACCATGGTAAAACTGCCAAAATACCATGTATTCTGTAGGGGAGGCAAAAGCTTTTGCTCATAGCTGTTTATCTCTGTTCATGGATGAGCGAGCCATTTCAGAAAGAAGCCTGTAATTCTCCGTTCATTTCGCTGCACAGTGCAAATAAAAGCATGCGTTAGCACAGGCCCCACAGCAAACAACGGGCACGGAAAATAATGTGCTTCACAGATGCTCAGCACCAGAATATAATAACAGGGTGTTTGATGAGCCTGGGGCTAGACTCAAACCTGTAGCTGCTTCTTTCGTATCCCAACATCCACCCACACTGGCTAACCTGAGTGCAGATGAGTCATGAGCTGGAGATGTCACTCGCTCATGTAATACGTCATTGTGTCGATCTTGTATGCTGGACACCAATGCACTTGAGCACACTCATGTTGAGTAAGGGATGAGAAAATTGGCTTTGTGTTTTTTTTTTTTTTGTTTTTGTTTTTTTTCTCCAGATGTTTTAATTGCAGTTTCGTGAAATTGCTTTTTTTTTTTTTTTTACATGGAACACATGCCATCTAGTGGATAGCTGTAGTAATTACATTTTCATTTGCTTTGATCTTCTCAATGCTATAATAACCCTTTAAAAAAGTGCTCCATAGTAAAAGCATAGCAAAGTGTAATAAAGCATAGTGAAAGCATGGTAAAGTATAAAAATACATTTTAAAGCATAGAGAGGTATGGTAAATCATATTTAAAAATCCATGGCAAGGCATGGTAAACTATGTTCAGCTATGGCCAAGTGTTTTGCATCACATAGAATTTTAGGATTGAGGCATAATTTAAAAAAAAAAACTATATGAATGTAATTTAGATCTTCATCATGTAATCAAAGAAACTACAAAATGGCATCACAAAAGTCTACCAGAAACCATAATAGTAGTACAGTATTTCGTGTTAGATTTCAAAATGTCACATTTTTTACATATGTCAGTTTTTCGTTATATACAGAGACTACAAAGCAGTATGTAATTCAATATGTTAACATAACATTATTCAGCAGGTTTCATTCAACTTTATGAAACAAAATTAGTAGGGTGATACAAAACCTTTGACCATAGCAGTACATACATAGTATAGAGACTCCCTCCCACACGCTCCACACAATGCATATACAAAGCATGCGTAAGGCTCTGATGGGTCCAAAGTGAAACTATGTTCTTGTGAAATTAAATAAATGACAAAAGTGAAAGAACAGGGTCAACAGTCAAACCTATTGAGAGGATTGTGTTTGGTTATTTATCATGTCCTGTTTTTTCTAAGCCCTTTCTGTTGATAAGCTGTTCCAGTGAAAGTGTTCTTTCTTCAGGTGATTGACGGCTATGAGGGATTCGATCCTGAGGATGTACTAGATTGCAAATTCCGACAGTTTCGGTTGAAACTTTTAGAGGACTGCATTAAAAATTCAGCTGGCCCTTGCTTTGTGGTAAGTCTCTGAAGTCTTTGACACGTGTCAAAATGTTTGCAAACAAGTAACTAGTTTCTTTGTGTTTTAAGTTTTACATGTAACTCACAGCGTTATGACAAAGACTCAATACATTTTTTGAAAAGTAGCATCTTGTTGCTATGGTAAAGCATCCCTTGTCTGTTCTGTGGCAGGCTCTGATTGGGGAGCAGAGCAGCGGCCCGTGTCTCCCGCAGGAGATCGAGGTCTTGGAGTTCGAGGAGATCCTGCAGATGTCTCAGCAGGCGGGGGTTAGTACCAGGATCCTGGAGAGGTGGTACCACAGGGACGAGAATGCCATCCCACCAGCCTATTTCCTGTGGGACAAAAGGGACCTGCTGCGCAATTACTACAGCCAAGTTAGTTTAGTCAATATATTAACAATATTTCCTATTAAATTACAGTGCACAATTTGAGCAATAGCACATTCAGTTTTTTCCAATATTGGTTTCAATTTTTATTTTTCCTAGGCCGATATAAAAGCCCGAGAAGTTGATCGCAGTGAGTGGCAAGAGGCCTTCCAGGAAATGAAGATGATTTTTGATGCCGTTGTATCTAGGTGTATTCAGAAAGGAACAATCACCCCTGAAAGAGAACGCAAATACTTCACCTCAGGTAACAAAACAGAGACGCTTTATAAGTTAATAGACAGCGTGTAAGGTGAGTAGGATGCAGGAGATTACATCTGTTATACATCTTAGACAAAAGGAAAGCTCAGCTGCTCTACTGTGCAGAATGATGTCTCTTATATTAAGATACACACAACACATGATGTATTTAACTTCACAAAAACAGATCCTGTACTCAGGAACTACCATTAAACATAAAAAAAGGGTTTTGCAGTATTATGTTATGTGCACAGAACAGCATCTGTACAGAGGGTTAGAGTCACTATTTATATTTTACAGAAGTGCTGCTGCAAAGTAAATCAAAATGTTTGTTTTTTTCTGACAGCACTTGAAGACGAACTTCGATTTGCACTTGAAAATCGCCCCAAAGAGGACTTGCAAAGATGCCTGTGTTACGTTCACAACAT
The DNA here is from genome assembly GCF_902713425.1 of Acipenser ruthenus. NCBI lineage: Eukaryota > Metazoa > Chordata > Actinopteri > Acipenseriformes > Acipenseridae > Acipenser > Acipenser ruthenus. Next base: position 12,807,488 of record NC_081197.1, on the reverse strand, counting down.
TCCCATCCAGAGTCAACAGCGGGAGAAGATGACACAGAAATCCAGACTCAGTCCCGACCCAGAGCTTCAGATGTACCACGACCTCAAGTCCTACAATATGATGCGCTGCCTCCGAGATGAATTCCTTCCTTCCATTGTGGCGTCCTCCCAGCTCCGGGTGTACACCTCAAACAGTGACATACGCCAGGGCAACGCCAAGGAGATTACGAAAGAGCACACTGAGGGGCTCTGCAACCATTTCTACTCTGATATGCTGAGCATGATTGATGCCCTAGTCACAAGAAACACACAACACCTCGACTCGCTGACTGAAGAAGTCTTGCAGCATGCGTCTTTGTGCAATATTTATGCTGGCCTTTACAGGATTGAATGTGACGAGGTGGAAAAGGTTAAAAACTACCTATCCCAGAAAGAGACCAAATACCCACTCATTGTCAGTGGGGGGCCTTGCACTGGCAAAACAGTGTTCCTGGCCCATTGTGCCAAACAGGTATTGTTGTGAATTTTACAATAGTGATGTTGAATGTTGATGTATGACATGATATCAGTACATAGTGAATCCTTTTTCCTGTTATATATTATAGTGTGTTATGATGTTTGGTTAAAGATATAGTATGCATCGAAAAGGTAAAGATGGGTATAGGTGATTGACAAACCTTTGAAATATATATCTTTTTTTCAGGTGCACTCTTGGCTGAATGGCTGCGATCCAGTAGTAGCTGTTCGTTTTTTAAGAAGAGACACCGGTAACCTGAAACAGCTTCTTTCAGGAATCTGTCAGCAGCTGGCAGTGAACTATAACTATCCCCCAGTGGCCTGCTCCAATGACATCGGTCAGCTAAAAGAGGACTTGGCAAACCTTTTTAGAGCATCATCTTTACAGCACCCTCTGGTGTTGATTTTAGATGGTGTGGACCAGATGGCACACACTTACGAAGCTCAAAGAATGTGGTGGCTTCCAAAGACCTTACCGCCTTCTGTTAAACTGCTGATTTCCACAGCCCCCAAAAAGTCTGCCGTTTTACAGACCCTCAAGACTCTGTACCCTGATCAGTCTCAGTTCCTCGAAATGGGAAACAAAGAGAGAAAAGACGGCAGTAAGATGCTAACAGAACTCCTTTTGGCCTCAAAGAGGAGAATTACGTCAGGGCAGCAAATATATGTCAATGAAGCCCTGAAGGGTTGCACTCTCCCTCTGTATGTTGAGTTGCTCTACAGGGAGGTGTTTCACTGGCATTCGCAGTCAGATGTCACAGAGGAGTCTCTAGGAAAGAGTGTCCATGAGAGCATTGAGAGGTTCCTGCACCATCTTGAGATGAAGCACGGGGCAGAGCTGGTCTCCAAAGCGGTTGCCTATCTGACAATCGCAAAATCTGGAATCACAGAGAACGAACTTGTTGACATCCTGTCAGCAGATAATAATTTCTTGTTGCGGTTCCTCCCCAATAAAGACCTGCTTTACAAACTGAGGGTGCCCGATTCAGTAGTGGAGAATCTGCTGTTGGATCTGAAGAGTTTTTTGGTGAAGCGGTATCTCATGGGGTTTCAGGTGCTGTGCTGGACAAATAGACATTTCCCATTGGTTGTCTACAAGCTCTACCTTAGTGGAGAGGAGGCAAGGCAAGAGATGCACAATGTGACATCCAGCTACTTCAGTGGACGATGGGCCTGTGGCAGAGCCAAACCCTTCGTCATCAGTCAGGACCTCTTTGCACAAACCAAAGCCCTGGTAGCACAAGCTTTCCAAAATCCACTTCCACTAAAGATCTACATTGACAGCCAGCAACCTTCCCAGCCCTGGCTCTTCAGCTCCCATTGTTTTGCTAAATTCGCTAACGTGCGGAAAATTAATGAACTCCCCTTTCATTTGAAAGCTAGTGGCAGGCTTGATGAGGTTTGCAGAAGCACCTTGATGTGCCTCGGCTTCCACCAAGCCATGTTAAAGGCCGGTCAACTGACCAACTTGATATCCGAGCTGGAAGAAACCTCCCTGCTTGCCTTTGGAAAAGAGCTCAGGCTTTTAGCCAGCATCCTTAGCAGTGCTGCTTGCTTGCTTCAGACCTCTCCTGCCGACCTAACTGCTGTGATTCAGACAAAATTGCTTCCATTCCTGGACATATGCCCAAGTTTATTAAACTACGTTAAGCAAATCTATCAGGAGGGTCTGAGGAACTCTGCCTTGGCTGTTCTGCACTCCTCTGTTATAAATGTTCCTTCCACACGCACTTTACTGTCAGCTGTGGAACTTTCTCCTATCGTTACGGTAATAGAGACACAATACGGAAAGATAATTGTGATTCTAGAAAACGGCACGCTATGGGCATGGAGCGAAAACATGTCTGGGGGTTTTAAACTCATGAACTCAACTGGCATTAAGTTTTCTGGGGCCAAAAGTGCAGGTCATTTTCTCTTGCTCTCCACAGAATGCAACAGGTTATTGCTGTACAATTTGTCCTTGCCCTTACTACTTTATGAAGTAAATGTTCACAGATCTGTCATCCACAGCACAGTGGAAACTTTGGAACAAGTGAAAGGATTTGTTATAAGCAGCACCAGCTTGTATGGTTTTGTATGGTTCGAGAACATGTCTTATGTTGGGATGTTTGACTTAAGTACTGGAAGTCAACTTGGCCAGCTACATTGTCAGCATAATGTTATGTGCCTGTCCTGTTCCTCTGATTGTAGGTATGTTTTCTGTGGACAGCAAGAAAGCACAGTTACAATCTTTGATATCCATGAAGGAGGTCAGCACGTAGCTACGGTTACTTCAGACTTAAAGAGAACATCTATACTTTCGTTGCTCCACTCAGAACCAGAAATGGAAATGTTCTGGGTCGACAACTTTGGGAACATTTTTGTCTGGGACATAGAAACAATATCTGAACCCCAGCTTATAAAAGAATTCTGTAATCCAGAAGATCTAGATGAAGTCATAACAATTGAATCTTCTGCCGAGAAGCGGATTCTCCTGCTCTGTAAGAGGGAACACATTGTGATTTGGGACACTTTCAGCTGGATGATAATGGATCAGTTCAAAGCACCTCGGAACAGCTTGTTCAGCCATGCCATGCTCTCAAACAATTGTGACATCATTATAGCTGCTTTGGAAGGCTGTTGTTTCCTACTGGTATGGAAAAGAAACACAGGGCAGTGCGTTCTGACCCTCAACACCGGCCACGACCAAATACTCAAGCTTGTAAAGAACCACACGACCCTGGTAGCAGTGACAGCAAATGGATTCTTCACATCCTGGGACCTGGATTTGGTCCTGAGCGCCTCCTTGGTTTCCAAGACTGGACTGAAAATCAAAGCGGTCCTAGTGACCGCACAGGGGAAGCACTTTTACACTGTAAATGGCACTGACGTGATCTTCAAATGGAACATGCTCACTGGTCGTATCGAGGCTTATTTTGAGCATGAGGACCTTGTTGATAGCTCAGCACTCACCATGACTGGCGAGTATCTGGTGACTTCAGAAATCTCTGGGGACATTTATGTCTGGAATACCGAAACTGGAGAAAATCTGCACCGTATCCGCTGTGACCATGTCTCCAAGTTGCTGGTTACCCCCAACAGCCATTTTGTGGTGTCCCTCTGTGAAAACAATCTCTCCAGGGTATGGAAGCTTACAAAAGTGCACATTGTGTGTTATATTCATCCCTACCTGAAGAATGCAATTATCACACCAGAGAGCACCTTTGTTCTCGGACACCATGATAGAGATCTCTTGGCTGTAAGCTTGTGGTCTGGATGCGTGAGCAAGAGATTCTCATGTGCTAGCCAATCAGAGGTCACTGCCTTTCAGGCGTTACCGGACTATCCTGATTATGTGGTCCTAATCACCTCTTCAGGCTATCTGTACACCTGGAACGTGGCAGAAGAGACAATATACCAGCAAGTGAAGCTGCCTGAAAACTGCTTAAGCCAGCTGGAGGTGTTTCAGATTTCATCCGATGGAAGGTACGCTGTCATCTCCGTAGATATCATGACAATCAACATCTTAGATACTCTAAATGGAAGCCTGTTTGCCTTGCGTGCCAAAGGTCCAGTCTTGTATATTACTCTGACTGCAGATGGCAGCTACGTTGTCTTCATTTGTGATGCTGAACAATGCAGCTGCAGCTGTGACTTTCACGCCAAGCCTGTTCTCAATGTTGTTCAAGTCTCCGATATGGAAAATATTGGACAATGTTACCTGTGCAAAGATCCATCTACTATGACTGTTTCTGACAATCTCAACGTTTATGTGGGATTTGAAGATGGCAGTACTGGGATTTATACTATTGCCAACACTGTTGATGGCACTATTAAAAGCTGTCTGAGTCAAATTGGTAACAATGAAAGCTGCCTTTATAGTGAACACAAACAGTGGCTGGGCAAGGAGTTACCAAATATTACATGGAGGGTGTCCTCTACAGAGCTACTGTAGTTTAAAATATTTCCTCTCTTAGTAACATCTACACCCTCTGTGTGTTATGAATGGCCTTAATTATGCGCGATTAAAGCACCACCCCCTTAGTTTACCGCTGGTGTCAGTGTCCAGTATAAATCCGCTATATAACGAGGGAAGCGCTATATCAAGACACATAGAGAGAAAATAAGCTAACATATAATGCAACTGTAATATGCATTTAATGTATGTTTTGCTTTTTACAGATTTACTTCAGCTGCACTTTTCACTTGCTCAGCAGCTTTTTTTCTACAGACTTTTGTTTTTAGACATTTTCGTTGTATACAGCCAGTACATTTTCAGTTTCTTTGTAATCCATATTTCAAACACAAATAAACTACTGTTTGGACAAGACATTTGTGTGGGGTCATTCTTACTGTGGACAATTGTGTGGAATAAATGAACTTTAATGAAAGGACCGACTCTTAAGTCTTTTATTTGAAAAATGTATTACGAACAAAAAGCCTAAAGGTTGAAAATAGATCAACTATTTACAAGACTCTTAAAGCCATGTTAACATAATAAACTATTTACATGGTTTATTTAACTACTGTGCTACGTTTCTTTTCAGTGAAGTTGTCAACTGCGCCAATACCTGAATTTAAAGTCTTTGGTTTTCTAATACTTTTAATACTTCCTTCTGCTCTTCCCTTTCTTGTGGATACTTTTCTCTCACAAATTGCAATTCATCCCCCTGTAATGTAACATACTTTGCATCTGCTTCCTTCATCTAAGCCAGTAACTCACTAATCTGTGTCACTCTGCTTTCACTTGCTTCCTGTAAGAATATCATGTTGGTGAAATGAGTGGTCAGTACCCAGTACCACCCCCACCACCCCTCCATGCATGCACAAACAAAACAAACATCAACATCCATGTAAATGAATGTGAATATCAAGAAACAGGGATTCAAACAGCAGTCAGGTACTTAAAGAGAGTTCATTTCTCATGTTATATTTAGGCAAAGCGATATGAAACATGTTACATCACAACTGAATGTCCACTTCCCAAGACAAGTGTATGAACAGGTTATTTACCGGTGCAATTGGCATCATTTTAAGGTATGTATAATTGCTAATAAATTTAGGAGGCTGAGTAATTTAAATGTCTCAAGTCTGTTTAAACTGTTTGTTAGCTTAAAAATAATAAAACATTCCTTTGTTGTGCTGGGGAGTCCTGGAGGTAGATGTGCCAGTTTCAAAAGCTGACTGAAAATTTCACCTGTGAACATGAAAGAGGCGATGCAGTGAAACAATGCAATTCAGACCCAGACCCTACAGAGTGGCATTCAGTGCTGTCCCCACGATCCTCTTCGGTTTGAACTGTTACAACAGGATCTGAATGATCTGTGTGTGTGTGTGTGTGTGTGTGTGTGTTTTGCACAATATGAATAGAAATCAATGGAAATGTTTTTAGGGATATTGTACATCTATTGACAATTTTCTTTTACCGTGTCAGTAAACAAGTGTTCTACAAATTGACTGAGGATTGGAACAAGATTGGAAGTGCCAACAAGCAGCTTGTGGACTGTATCCCCCGAAGGGTCTTCGTAGCCATTAAGGCAAATGGAAGGCCTACAAAATAGTAAATCTTGTTTTTATTTCAATTAAAATACCCCTATATTTCCATTGACTTCTATCCTATTACCCTGTATGCAAAAATGTAGTGTGTGCTTCATATTGTCCAAGGCTGTATGTGTGTGTGTGGCAATGGAACGCAATGTGATTGGTCGAGCGAGGTTCCAGCTGTCCCTATATTGGATGGATACCTTGTCAAACATTCTAAATCACTGCACTGCCTCACAGAATTTGAACGTATCGGACGGTAGCCATCTTGCTTTTACAGTTACAGATCTACAGCTGTAACTATGAAACTGAGTGACCAATTACCTGCAAAAAATCCCAAAGTAGTAAGCAGACATGCTGATTTGGGTGAAGAACAATTAAATGAACTGGAAGATAGCAAAAAAAAAAAAAATCACTGTCTTTATACTCAGTCACCTCGACTTTGTCACTTAAAATAATGTATTTTAATGCGGAAGAAAAGATCATTCTTTCTATAGGCCTGTCCCCACAAGCTTCACCCAGGCCTTAGACTTCACACATACTGCCATCAAGCTGCTGCTGCTGCTTCTTTTTAGGGTTTGTTGGCGCATGCAATCTAAATGGAGATGATGAGCACCCTCTACCTTTATATATGTGCATTTATTTCTTCCCTTGTATTTTCTCCCATTTTCCTATACTATAAATTTGACTATACATTTCTCTTTCTCCGTTTGTTTTTCTCGCCCTTCTACCTTCAAAATATAATTTACGGTTACTTCCATTTCTGTTTCCCTTAATTTTCTGTTTAATATGTTTCTTTGCTGAATACATGTTCCACTGTTTCTTGTTCACCACAATTACTACATAACCCATTCTCATGACTCCCAATCCTGTATTTGATGCTGTATATGCTAGCCTTAGTTTCTTCCTCCCTGTTTTTCCCTTTCCTTTGCTATATATGCACCTGCCTTCTTAATTACAGGCAGGTGTTTCTAATTCAATGAGTCCCAAACTGCAGACCTCTGAGCTAAAGTCAATAGATATACCATCCAATCTTTAGACTGGATTCATTATGTAGTTCATGTCGACACCCAAGCACCATGAGCTTTGTTTTATCTTTGTTTAGTTGTAAACATGTTTACCTTACCTTATATCTCCCAAACCAATGAATTTTAACTTGTTTTGTTCTGTCTTACTGAATTGTGTTAAATACAGCTGCAAATTGTCAGAAATTGTAAGAGGGGGACTCTTTTTAATACTTGATCTGTCAGTGTTGTGCTATGTTTATTAAAATAATATGTTTTTGAAACCAAGTGAAACATTTTTGGTATTTTTTTTTTTTTAATAAATAAAAGATTGTGTACTACTATTGCCCGCTCTACTTACTAATCTGTATTTCTTGGGGCCTAGTTCCATAATACAGACAGCTGTGTCATTAGCAGTTGTTTTCTATTAAGATGTAAATATGCAGACTATTCTTCTAGACTTATTTATGTTTGTATCCCTGTATATGGGATGTAGCGTCCAATGTGGAGTCTCTTGGCAAAGCAATACATAATAAATCATTTTTATAACTCTTTCCAAGGTTTCTTTATTGTATTTCCTGAAAGCTGTACAGTATTGTTGTTGTTACAAAATAAAATCACAAACAAAAGGTAGAAACGCAAACACATTTGCCTAGGTATCCCCTTTTCCATCTGCATGATTATCATGTATTTTTTACTTTTACAATGGTATACCACAGTCATTTTTTATAAGGGTAAACCAAGGTTTTACATAGAGTAATTTGCAGATGTTGTCTCACAATTTAAGTATTATTTTACTGTTTATTTTTATTTTTCATTTACCTGCCACAATGAAGTTACTGTGCTGCAGGTATTAGGACCCCACATTCTTTGCCGTAGTATCACGTCATAACCAATACATGTACTAGAAAACTACAGCAAAACCTTAATTTACAGTTGTGAAGGTGGCCACAGCTCTTAGCAGATAGTAAAGCTCAGATCACGTGTTGTATATTCCAATACAAGGTAATGAGAGAGGCACGTCCAATAAGCAGCAGCCACAGATGTCCAGTACCTGGTGACAGGTTTATTCAAGTTACTAATATATCCAGTTAGGAGACCAAATTAACCCATATTCATCGTTAATATGTTGCAATGTGTATTTATCAAATGTGACATTCGAATATTTTCATAATTTCTAAAAGTACACGTTTTTATACGGGTGGATGCAGAAGGCATAATAAGCACAAGACAATGAAAAATAACTCCGACCTTTTGAGAAGCGCTATTATCATTGAGTACCAGAGACAACCACAGAAGCGCTATATGGATTCAGTTAAGTAACACATTTCGACAAAACACTACAACTACCATCACGCACTTTTGGGCCCAATAAACCGGATGTCACGGAAACGGGCCTATAAAATAACTTCCGCCGGAAAAGGAGTCCCTTTCCTTTCAGCTGCACGAAGCAAAATGGCGGCACAGATCTCCAAGAAGAGGAAGGTAGGACAATAATTTACTTAAAAGTTTAGGAAAACAGTGAGTAACTTAAAAAAATGATCACGTTTTATCGTGTAAGGCGATCTTTTAAATGTCATACAGTAAACAAAGCTATGTTTGGCTGTTTTCTGTACGAGGATTGTTGTTGATTGAATGTGACTGTGTGTCCCTGCGTTAAACATGTCCGGTAATGCCTGCGCTTATGTTGTGTCAGTTTATGTTAGCTGTGTTTAGGTGTTTTTTCTGTCTCCAGTTGCGTAAGTTAACTACAAAACATTAATTCTAACTCAACAGTAGTTATACAAAATGTTACAGCTGTAGTGTGTTTAAAAACACTGCGTTTGCTGTATATGAAATAGGCCGAGGCTTTGGTTCTTTCCTCCTAATTGGTTCTAAAAGTTAAAATCAGATATATATTCATGATAAATATGCATTTGTTTGTTTACTAATGTGCAGTGTACGCCTTTTTTGTAACTTGCCATGCTGTCAGCTACTGTACTAGTGGGGGAAAAAACGTATTTATTTAAACTATTTCTTTAAGTGCAAATAATACTAGACTACACTGAGATCAGAAGCAGCAATTTAGGATGAATTACAATTTAAGACAAATTGTATCTACAATGACATTAGTAGTGCATCAGCTGAGGATCCAGTAACATGGTGCTTAAGTCCAGATGCAATGGACTGTATAGGCTGACACATTCTAAACTTGTAGACCAAATCTGTCAAGTCCTGGTGCTGTCTGAATGCAAATACTTTTGTTGCTGCAGTTGCAGTTATACAGAAGGGAGCCATTTTGGGGTACTAATGTACAGTGCTCACCTAGGTTTGGATGAAACATTCAAGAGTAGTAACTTTTTTATAGAATGTTAAAGCAAAATAAATGGTTATAGAATTGTGCTCCCACGTTTGAATAATCTTACTTGGAGGGGATGACTTATGGAAATGGCAGAGAAACTATAACTTTTTTTTTCTTGCAGTTTGTTGCAGATGGCATTTTCAAGGCTGAGCTGAATGAGTTTCTGACCCGTGAGCTGGCTGAAGATGGCTACTCCGGAGTCGAGGTGCGTGTCACCCCAACCAGGACTGAGATCATCATCCTAGCAACAAGGTAAAAGTTGATACTGTAGCTGTGCAACTGACATTAACCTCATCTCTATATGAAGTTCATAGGGGCCCTTGTTTGGTGTAGATAAGCATTTATTTACAGAGCTACCTCAGTGGTGGTATAAAAATTTCACATCAAATTGTGAAATGTTGAGGTATGGTAAATGAGCAATTTACTATCAACATGGTCACATCGCTAAATATACAAACCTGAAATGAGAGGTCAACCACCTTCCCCTTCAAAAGTCTTTATAATTTTAAACAAATGAGCCGTATGTAGTTTCTGCACTCTTGAAAGGGTTGTAAGAACGTGAGGATTGCTGTGTTCACACTGCAGCAGATGGGATTAGACCCACAGCAGTCTCTGATCTCTTGTAATGGACTGGGTGTCATGCAAGTTAAGGCCCCCTAGCATGGCTACCAACAAAACACCCAATCTATTTGGTTAAATCTATTCAGTTTGCTGGAGTACATTTTTAGTACATTTGTAAATAATGCACTTTCTTCAGTGATGACTGGATGACGAGTCTGAGCCCCTGACATTTTGTACATTGGGAGCAGAAGATGATGCGTTCTGCATCTGACTTCTGTTACCTTTGCACTTAAGAAGGAGCTTCTGAAGACTGAAACACGAGGCATTTGTCTGAGAAGATTGCACTTGGGGAAACAATTCCACAAAGTTAGCTTCAACAAACCAAAGGTGCACCAGAAAGCATTTTGTTAAATATTATTCACCAAGATGATGAATACTAGTGTTAGCTATGTTTGGTAATGACTTAACTCTAGGGTTTACAGCATTGGAGACATAAAACTAAATTTATAAATACTTTGTCTTTCAAAATATTCCACAATTAAGTTTTTTTGTTTTTTTTAAATCTGCTCAAAGGACCTGTGCAGATTGAGTGTGTCTTGAACTTTTAATGTTGGTTTAGTTTAATTTTTCAATATTTGTCATCTGTGGATCAGTAGAGTTAAACAATTGTTCAGTGTAAGTCTTAACATTGGTTTGAATTTAATACAACCATGGCATACACAATCATGTATTAAGAATTAATTATAAACGTGTTTTTTTTTTCTAGGACTCAGAATGTGCTGGGTGAGAAAGGTCGCCGTATTCGTGAACTGACTGCTGTTGTCCAGAAGCGGTTTGGCTTCCCAGAGGGCAGTGTAGAAGTGAGTTGCAGAACATCGTTGAATTTTTCCTTACTGTCAAATATAGTTGCTCATCATTCTTGCCTTCTAAAGGTTCACATTTGAAAATCTTGGTGTGGTCTTTTCAGATCTCCATTGTAAAAGACTGTATCTTGTTATGCAAGCAGAGCAAACTTTAAATAACTTTTCTTCAGTGATGACTGGATGACGAGTCTGAGCCCCTGACATTTTGTACTTTGGGAGCAGAAGATGATGCGTTCTGCATCTGACTTCTGTTACCTTTGCACTTAAGAAGGAGCTTCTGAAGACTGATACTCGAGGCATTTGTCTGAGAAGATTGCTCTTGAGATCAAAATGATTGTCTAAGACAGATTCACTTTTATTAAGCGACAAAGAACACCCTGTCAAACTCCTTAAAGCACTTAAAATAACACTTGCAACACTTGTTCCTGATGTAATTATTTATGTTCCTTGTTTAGCTGTATGCTGAGAAGGTTGCCACCAGAGGACTGTGCGCCATTGCTCAGGCAGAGTCTCTCCGCTACAAACTGCTCGGGGGTCTGGCAGTGCGAAGGTGAGTGGAGCTTCGGGAGCACAATGGATTTTCTGTAAGAAACTTCTCCATTACATTTTCTATGCAGGCAAAGAGATTGGAGTAGTGTGAAGTTTTCTAAGGGTTGGTTCATACTTAAACCGCAGATTAATCTGATATGTTGTGTGCAGACAGCTCTAAAAACTGTGTAGCTTCATGCCGACCATGCAGCAAATGGTTTTTTTCAGCATTATCCAACCCTATGCAATTTCAGGTCGCAAATGTATAAGAAACAACATTCCAAAAAAACCGCACTCCACGAGTGTGGATGATGTAATTTCGACCTGTCTCACGGGGTCGGAGACCCTTGACTCTGACCAGAAATTGTCGATCTGAAGTATAAACCAGCCTTAAGTTCACAAGATCTAAGAATTGTTAGACTAGGCAAAAATATAAGTTCTGTTAATTGTTTTATTTAGTCTGGTGTTTAGGGGCCTTTAGACGCATTTACTTCGATAAAGAATAGTTTAGTCTTAAAGGGTTGTAATCACATGGTAATTATGGACTGTCACAACATGATTAAACATGTACTGTTAGTCTTTGTGTTTGTTTGTTTGTTTGTTTTGGAATGTCCGTGTTCCCTTCAGTGATGATACGATGACGAGTCCGAATGGGGCATGCCCTGCTTCAGGTGTCCTGGCCCAGAGGCATGTTTTGTGTCCCTGAGTTCAGGCTCCTGAGCAGAATGTTTCTATCGATTGATGACATAGAGGCATTTGTCTGAGAAGGGCTTTTTATTTGTATTATAACAGTAGTGTACCATCTAAATTAGGCTTCTCTTAATCAGGGTATGTAGTGGTGCTGATTGGAATGTTTAACCCTTTTCAGAAAAGGTCATCAGCCTTCCTATAGATTGCTTTTTTTCTATAAAACTACCCATGTACATGTATACTACCTTTTTGTACAGTATAAAACCTATGAATAGAATAGTTAACGAATATTGAGTTTGATAAATCTGCACACTTGGTCTGTAAATGCTACTGTGTGTGTAAACATATGTTTATAAAAGCTGAAGGATAACGTTTTAACTTATTTTGCTTATTTTAAAACCCAGAGCCTGCTATGGTGTTCTCCGTTTTATCATGGAGAGTGGTGCTAAGGGCTGCGAAGTTGTCGTTTCTGGGAAACTGAGAGGCCAGAGAGCCAAGTCCATGAAGTTTGTAGATGGTCTGATGATCCACAGTGGTGACCCAGTCAACTACTACGTTGATACTGCTGTACGCCACGTTCTGCTCAGGCAGGGTATGTATTTCCAGGGTTGTGAATGTCCCATATTGTTCCCTTCAGTGATGATACGATGACGAGTCCGAATGAGGCATGTCCTGCTACAGGTGTCCTGGCCCAGAGGCACGTTCTGTGTCCCTGAGTTCAGGCTTCTGTGTAGAGTGTCCCTATCGATTGATGACATAGAGGCATTTGTCTGAGAAGGGTTTTGTAACTGTTCAAATGTAGGATGTGCCATTCTAAGTTTCCCCCATACATTTTTATATCTCCATCCGTTTGCATTTAAATTAATATAAATCCTCCTCCATTCAATTGGTTTGTTTGGTTCTCTCTATGGAAATGGCAATATCATGGAATTGCTTAAGGATATGGAATTTAGTTTTTGAGTCTGTTTGGATGTCGGTAGGTGTGCTGGGTATCAAAGTAAAGATCATGCTGCCCTGGGATCCAAGCGGCAAGATCGGCCCCAAGAAGCCTCTGCCTGATCATGTCAGCATTGTTGAGCCCAAGGACGAGGTTCTGCCCACCACCCCCATCTCTGAGCAGAAGGGAGCCAAGCCAGATGTGCCCGTCATGCCCCAGGGAGGCCCAATTCCCTCCGCATAAGGGTATGTAGACCTCTTTCTCTACAGAAACAGGTGGATGTTGGGTGTTCTTTCTCAATTTCATGTCAAGTTTAGTATACTTAGAACTGCTTTCACAGACCTCCTTGGCACCTAAAGTAACATTAGATCGTCCATGATGAGTGCTTATCTGGGGTCTGTGAAACCAGACATTTGAGCTTTATTTTAACAAAGTGTTGGCACAGTTCACCTTTCTAAACTCTTAGCATTATCTGTAAGTGGTATAGTTTTGAGTTTAGGTAGGATTGCTAGGTTTAAGATCCTGTCTTGCTGGATAAAGCATCAAATATGTACCTTAAGTTTTCAGTCTGCTTTAATTATCTTGTCTACTTTAACTCCCATAGGAACTTAATTCCCTTATTCCTATGCTGCCTAAAAATTGTTTCACCCTCTACTGGGTGTAGATAGGCTCCCTTCAGTGATGATACGATGACGAGTCCGAATGGGGCATGTCATACTACAGGTGTCCTGGCCCAGAGGCACGTTCTGTGTCCCTGAGTTCAGGCTCCTGTGTAAAGTGTCCCTATCGATTGATGACATAGAGGCATTTGTCTGAGAAGGATTTTAGTTCTACAGTGTACCCCTTACATCCATATAGGGATATCAAACAATCTTCTGCTTTTATCCAACAAAACTTACTCCTATAGGCTGAAGATATGCCAGGTCTGCTTGTAAAGTTGTCCAATTAAACCTTGCCATGTTCAATGTGTTTTCACAATTTGACATTTACATGCTTTAAACCATACATAGAGTAAAGTGCCATGAAATAAAGATGCATCCACTTTACATAAATGAATCACCAAGTAAGCAGTATGACAATTGCTTTTATAACTTAATCTTCTTGTCTTGCAGGTATTGATTTAACTCGCAGAGATGAATCCCCTGGAAATTTTCTTTGTAGAAATTTCAATAAAACAGTAAAAGACTTTTGCGTGCTTGTTGTTTTTATAGCAGTCTAAATGTACAGAGAGCCCCCCACTTTCCACCAGTACCTTCACAAACCTTGTGCTATAGTTTTACATATAACATGTCACACATGCATTTTAACTTTAGATAATTGCTTACTCAATTTACCACAATTTGAGTGCACCAGAATCTGTGTATATATGGGGGAAAAACCTGTCCATACATATCTGTACATGTATTGTGAACATGATGTTGGTCTATTTACATGATTAATAGGAAGCGTCCCTGTGAGGGGCGCTTATGAGCATTCTGCAGCCCCATACACAACAGTATTCTTAGTAAAGTTTGAGAAATTAACCATTTTGTGGCAATTTTTACTAGGTTGCTGCAGCCTCACTATCCTGAGACTTGTGGTAGTGAAGCCAAGTTCAAGTTAAACCCTACACAAGACAAGTATTTATTGTACTTAACTGACACTCACAATCTACAAGTACCATTATCGTGAATGATTAAGTGAAACATACTCATTTGTTTGACTGTGTTCCTACAGTACTGTGCAATTAAGCAATACATGATCTTCTAAAACCTGCTTCATGTATAACAAAGCAAGTGTACTCCTATTTTTTTGTGTGCCAAGGGATTTATTCTGAAAAACAAACATTTTAAATACAGTAGTCTTTAATGTAGTGTAAATTGGCACAGAAATATGTGCTATTACAGATTGTTGCCATGGATGCCAATAATATATGGAAAAAACAAAACGCCCAGACTTATCAGATTCTCATTTTATTTGCTCTCCCATTCTCTTTGGTATGTACGTTGTGTATTTAATGTGGGAATGTTAGACCAGATAATTTTGGAAGGGTAATGTATAAATATTTGAAAACGGCTGTAGAAACGGAATTTCCACAGGTGGATTTAAATATGTACAGTTTCGTGCACATCATATGAATGCAACGTTTTTAAAAACATCTGAAAAGTTTGGTAAAGGTTACGATATCTTCTCTACACAATCACTTCTGTCAGAACAGAAGGAACGATGGAGGATAAGTTATCGTTTCTTCAGTAATGTATGCAGTTTCAGATACAGAAACACCTGCCAACCGATTACACCATCAAAGTCAGTAAGTATTATCATTTATGTTCGAATTAAATCTAAACTTGCAAGACATTTTAATTTGAGAGTGTATAGGTATTTCATCCTCAATAGATGAACGTTTTCTATGACAAATTCATGAGATATTTATTTGAGTCATGAACAGTTCCAGGGCAGCTATTTAGTCAAAACGGCTTTCTGTTAAATTTTGTATTTGCATTGTGAAAATTATGCAAGGTGTGGCTTCGAACAGGAGTCCTGTTCGGAGACCACACCCGCCTGCACCTGCTTGAGCTGAGTACAGACTGCTGAAGAACACAAAAGTGTAGGTTGCAATTGCTGAGCGGGTCTGATTGTACCAGACACTAGACAAGGAGAATGAGCCTGCCAGACTACAAATCACCGGGAAAACAATCCACCACCAATCTGCAGGTAAGCAAGGATGTTTCTAACTTGTGATCTTAGTTTTAAACAGTCAAGGAAGCAAGTAGTAGTGTTTTGGGCCATATTGTTTTATTTTTTGCACTGTCCTTGTAGTACAGTACAATAAAGTATATGATTATTTCCTTACTCTGCTCACGATATTTAGTTAAACAAACTTAAGGATATAGTGAAAGGCAAGAATGTGTTAAAATCTGTAACATTGGGGATTTATTTGGTGAAAATGCGACAGGAAGAGAGAAAAAAAGAAACGTCGTTCATTAACTGTTTTTATGTTTCATGGTTCATAAGAAGAATACTGTATACTACCAAATTGTTTTGTTACGTATGAACTCTAGGATTTAGATTAACGTGGAGGAAACATGCCATACAATAGAACTATGTTTCAGAACCCTTACCGAGGAGTGAAGTCAGACGAGAAGTATTTATTTCAGAGATACGCAACTCTGGCATCTACTGGCTGCAGCCATTAATCCTTGACCTTGTGTCTTCATGTGTAAACATGTTTTAAAGCGTACTACAAAATAACCCACACCTGTACTCGGAGATTTAAAATGTAAATTATTGGTTTAGTTAAACTAGACATTGTAATAGAGATTGATATGATTTATTATGAATGATTTGAAGGTATTAGCATAAACAGGGAACATAAATACATTAAGAACATACAGTAGAGGCTAGGTTTGGTACAGGATTAGTCTTGTGGGTTATTCGTAGTGCGTTTGTCTTTTTTAAAACGTGACTACGTTTTAGCACATCCTTTCCGGTATATTTTGCATTGAAAAAACACCCTGAACTTCTTACCTATTTAAAAAGATTGTACGTGTTAGCAGTGTAACAAAAGCACCATTTGAGGCCAGGGGAGACACTCTCCTTTTCTTTTTTTACATGGATTTCTTTATTTATTTTTGCTTCCTTGAGCTACAGCATACTGTTTCCTGTGGTAGACGCAGGAGAGCATGCCTGCGTAATTCACAGACTGACAAGAAGGAATGAGGGAGGGAACCGGAGTTCCTGTAGTGAAATTGCTTTTATGGAATGTAAACAGAAACTATGGAGGAATGCATACTAGCCCCAAGAATAATTCAAACACCAATAGTATAGCCTCCTGTCTTCATAAAACGACATTCAGTCCTATATATATATATATATATATATATATATATATATATGTGTGTGTGTAGAGAGAGAGATAGATAGAATATGTTTAATCCAGTAGTCTACCTACATCTGTAGTTCCAAGCCATTACATATATTAACACATATATTATTAATACAATCTATACTGGTACCTAAAATATTATTGTTAAAACTAAGAAATATAATTAAAAACTAAAAATGTGATTGGCAAAATTGCATTGCGAGTACAAATTGGGTTTCAAGCATTACAATTTTCATTCTAGTTTAAATACTGTATTATGAATTCTTTGGAGTAAATAAATGCATGGCAAATCAGGGGCAGATCCAGACTTTCATGAAGGGGGGGGGGGGGGGGGATACTTGATACGAAACATACCGTTTAAGTAAACAATATAACGGACCCCCAGGACCCCAGCCCCCCCCCCCCCCCCCCCCCCCCCAGATCCGCCCATGCAAATGGATATTGTAAGATAAGGCATAGATCTTATTTGTTAATGTGCTGTGTTACATGTAGTGTAATATCTATATATATTTTTTTCATAGAACTCGCCCATTATAAACCTGAATGTTGGAGGTCAGATGTACTGCACGGCCCTGAGCACACTGAGAAAGTACCCCTCCTCCAAACTTGCAGAAATGTTCAGCGGGCAGTCCTCACTGAAGACTGACGCAGAGGGGCGGTACTTCATCGACCGGGATGGGACCCACTTCAAACACATCCTGGAGTTCCTTCGCAGTCAGCGCATCCCCAGCGACAGTGGACAGGAGGTGTACAAGGAGGCCCTTTTCTACAACATTGAACCCCTGGTCAAACAGCTGGAGGACTCGCCAGAAAGATTCGGGGAGATAGTCGGGAGGCAGCAGTTCCTGGCGCGGGTTCCCAACTACAGAGAGAACATTGAGGTGATCATCAGAATTGCCAGGGCAGAGGCAGTGGCCGCTCGCCAGTCCAGCGTGATCGTGTGTGTTCTCAAGACCGAGGAGGACTCCACACGTTATCACGATGCTGTTAACAGCCTGGATGGAGACAAAGAGTCAGTGGTGAGGTTCGGACCATGGAAAGCCCCACCAGCTGTTTTAGATTTGCTGGACTGTGTCAAAATGGACATTGAAGCCAGGGGCTATAACATAACATACCAACCCCATGTAACCGACAAAGGCTTCCGTTTCAAGTCGTACGATTTCTTTTATAAGTTTATATTCACCTGGTGGTAATTGTAAAATCTTAACCATGTGCAAAAAACGTTTTTGTATGTGCAGAAAATGTTCATTGACTCAGTGGAAATTGTATTTAAAAAGGATTGCACAGTTGTGATATTCAGCCAAACACCAGGTGGTGCTATGTGCTTAGTAAAAAATAATAATAATAATAATAATTAAAAAAACAAAACAGTTTAATCAAAGCTAAACAGTATCATCAGAAAGGGGAAGTGATTTTTAGGCACTATGTATGGTATTTATAAAAGTCACATGAGCACTAAACATTTATGTGTCCTATATACGGTGCTGTTTTTCACCATTTTGAAAATAAAATATGCAAATCACACGCCGTGGGCCACAGTAAAAGGTGTGACATGTGTGGGTTTTTTTTTTTTTTTTTTGTAAAAAATGTATTTCCTTTCCAAAGGCAAGACTATTCTCAATATGCCCAGGCATTAAGTTGCATATTGGAAAATTACAATATGCTGCAAAAGTTGTGTTGCATACATGTACAGTACTGATGTAAGGACAGGCATTTAGGCCACAATGAAGTACACTTTCATTATTTCATGTTCTCAGAGGAAAGCTTTAATTATTTACATACTCTGAATTATTAACCACCATTTGTGTTTAATACCCACGTGTATAATAATATATGATCACACTGTATATATTTTTGCATATCTTTATTGATGACTAACATATGTTATTGTTACAAAGATTTTATTATAAATGTTTAATTTAGTGAAACTGTGTTTTGCATTAAATTAGGTGATTCAGTGACATGTTTATTTTGGATAGAAATATCCATCTCTTACTTTTTTGTATTAATATATTTTAATAGCAGAAGACAGGAGTTTGTTATTGGATAAAATCACTGTTTGTGTAAGAAATAATGCAATGTAAATCAAATTATTAAAAAGAGATGAGAAGTTCTAATTAATAATAATAATAACAACTCTGTAAAACAAAAATGAAAAAAGACTTGATCTCCCCCCCAACTCCTGTATATGAACCCAACATGGTGTTGCATCCTTACAATGAGTCTATCCTGTTCATTCAAAATCTTTACTTTTACTATCATGATAAAACACAGTATATCCATGCAAGTGTATTTCAAGTAAAATGGCTTTGTTCATACCTCTCATTATCATAACAAAACTTTTCGTTTTGCCAGTTTCACAGCCAGTGTATATACTACTGTATAAATGCTCTTCCTAAGAGCACAGAACACCTGATCTTCACCTGAGCTTTGCATAGCCCTGGGGTCAAGTGACAATGCTGACCTATAGTCATGTGCATCACCTATGAGATTCACTTCCCATGTTGATCTTATTGTATCCTGCAAGTTGTACATTCATGGTATAATCAATGCTGTTATGCCATGCTAAAGTAGCCGACTTCCTTAATAATTACTGTGTAACTGGCACATTACTACTTGTCCCTATAATCCATACAATGGGGATTGTGCAAACCATGCTGGAAAATGAAAGAAGCCCAGTTGCATTGTGATCTGTATACTGCTGCACATTTTATTGTCACTGACTCAAGTGAAGCTGATTAATTGTTCCAGCCCACCCAGCCCCACATACTAATAATTGACCACGTGCAGCATAGAATGTATTTTACTGGGATTGTTACAAGACAATATAACTGAAAATATTTTTTATTTAAACAGGACCATGGCTGGGGAGATCCTTTCATTGCACAAATTCAAGTAATGCAATCTGATTACCTACAGTCTGTTATCCTGGGTGATCTGCCTCGAAACTGGAAGAAATATCTACCAGTGTTTCCAGATATACTAGCTAGTACATTTTACTGAACAAAAGCAGATTGCAATCTCTAGTAATTGCTGGGTATTTATGGACTATGAATTATTTTAAATGTGGTGTGCTAGATTCAGCTCCATTGTTGTGACTCTCCTTATCATTGTGAACGTCATACTGCATTTCCATCATTTTAAAGTTTTCTGAAACTATGGCACTACACAGAAGCTCTTTCCTCCATGTGGGTCTCTGGTGTTTTTTTTTGTTACTAGATGACACTATTAAGAAATTAATTAGGTGCATTTTTGTTTGGAGGTTGATACAATAATTACATGAAAAGCAACTCTGTTTAAGTACCGGGGGGGGGGGGGGGGGGGGATGCAGTTCGAGACAAAAAAATAAATAAAATAATACGGCGACCCTCATCTTTTTATATACACCCGACCACAGTACTAGTTGTGACACAAATAGTGACACTCGGGAAATATTAATAAGGTTCCATTTTAATATGTTTCAAATATGAGTCGTTTTAAACGGAAAAACGTAATACATTGTCGTGCATTTCAAACATGTAAATTTAAACTAAGTCAATTTTTGTATTTGTCAGAAGGTGTTCACTTTCACATTGTGGTAATCTGCAACGCATGCACGCTTTTGTCTTACATGAACTGTAGTTTGGCCCAACTACGGAATTTAGAGCAGACAGACCTGCCGTCCTGAGCAGAATGGAACTGTAAACGCGTTTTTCGATTCAGCTTTGTCCAGGCAACGGGTTCAGCTCGTGTCTGACCTAATGGCAGCTCATTTAAAGAAACGTGTTTACGAAGAATTCACTAAAGTTGTTCAGGTTAGTACATTTTAACACTGTGGAGAAATGTGTGTTTGATTTAACGTTTTAACAACTGGAGGAACCGACCGATGTGAAGTAGGTCACCCGCACCGATGAAGAGGTACCCACATCGGATAGTAGCTGTCTAGTAAAGTCCCCTAAAAGCCTTGGCCTAAACCGTTTCACCAGTTAGTCATTTCCGTCTATAATTAATTGTTTGGATTACAATTATTTTAATTTATTCAGATTATTACGTTGTTACATAATTGTACAGACTTTTACATACTGATGAATAATGTATTTTTTAACACTTTAATGAAAATATGCACAGCGATTATAATCTGCTTGTTATTTTTAGTATTTCAGTCTATTTGACTTTCGGCCATTTATTTACAAAGTAGAATAAACATACATTCTAATGCTTTATATGAAGCAATCAACGCCGTTGTTAGTATGGACTGGTGGTCATCCATTTCTCCCATATTGCCAGTATTGAGTGGGTGAGCGCAGTTTCGAGCCGCGTCATTAATACACTGAGTGTGTAAATAGTTTTACAACTCTGCAGTGTAAGTAATACGAAATTGATCTATATGTACACATCAGTGGTGTAAATGTTATTTTAAAATAAATAAATAAATAACATGACGTATTGGACTGATTTGAGGCGTGTTTTTTTTAAAGACCATTTTAGTTAATTAAATCAAGTTTTCACATCACAACTGTTTTCAACTCTTTTAGAGAGGGCTAGAAGTTTATTAATATTTGTCAAAGTGCTAAATGTGTACTGTTTAATGTTTATAAACACTATTCAAAAAAACAGTCCAAGTTCTGTGAACCAGGCCCACTGTATGCAGTAAACTGTGTAAAGTAATTTACTGTCATATTGGTTGCCCTGTAACCAACCACCAGCTTACTCTTTAGTAAAGAAATTACCTTGACAGAAACTTTATGTTGCAATTATATATATAATTTGATTTTCTTTGTTTCAGCAACAGCAACATGAAGAAGCCCCAGCGAAGAAGTTGCGCTTGACCAAACCCAGTAAGTCAGCTGCCCTGCACATTGACTTGTGTAAAGCCACGACACCCACAGACGCCCTTCAGTACCTGCTCCAGTTTGCCAGGAAGCCTGTGGAGCCTGAGAGTGTGGAGGGAGTGGTGCGCATTCTCTTGGAGCATTATTACAAGGTAACAGCCTAGGACGAGAGGGATTGAATATGTGCTTTACAGGATTCTGTGGTACTTTTATACTACAGTCTTTGCTTACTGTTGGTGCTGCTCCAAAAATAGTCACCCCTGTTGTTTCAGAGAGGGAATACTTCTACACTTTCAATGATGATCATTTTACCATTTGTCCAACAAAAAAAAACAAAAAACAGTGTATGCTAATTTTCTTTTTTTTATTGTTCTCAGGAAACTGATAGCTCTGTAAGACTGAAGATTGCCTCTTTGCTGGGTTTGCTTTCCAAAACACAAGGATTTTTACCCGATTGTATAGTAGATGATGCCATTAATACGCTTAATAATGAAAGTGAGTCTCTTAGTTGTTAACAAAAGACGTCTCTGAAATCACAATAGGGAGTTACAGTATTTAGTAAGTTGTAAAATCATTTACATGTTCCTCTTTAATTCAAAAATACTGTTTTCACACTGGTACTTGTGGACCCCCTGTGTCTGCTGGTTTTCATTCCAATTGAGCTCACAATTACTTAACTAGACCCTTAATTGAACTGATAATTTGCTTAATTAGACCTTTTTAAGTTTTTTTAAACTGTTGCAGATTTCAAGTTAGCTATAACATTTTATAAGTAACTTGAACTGCAACTGTTTAAGAGCTGAAAACAATAAAAAATGTCTAATTAAGCAAATTATAATTTAAATTAAGTATCTAGTTAAGTAATTGAGAGCTCAGTTGGAATGAAAACCAGCAGACACAGTGGGTCCCCAGGACTGGGGTTCAAAATCACTGCTTTAGAGCGGTGTTGAGTGCGCACTGAAGCGAGACTCGCAACCTGGTTTGTAATAAATTCCAACTGTAGCTTATCTGAGTGGGGTTTCAATTAGTCAATCGGACCCCTTCGCTAGTTACTTTCTGTGTGAGGTGAAAAATCATTTTACATTGTTTGGGCCCAGTCCAGTAATGCAATAATGCAGTTTCTTACTGTAAAATACACAATACAGACACCTCACATTTTTCTGACTTTCTGATTTATTTTTTATTACTAAATACAGAATCCCATCAGGTTATTGCTCAATTGCTGGACACTCTCCTGGCCATTGGCACACAGCTTCCAGAAAACCAGACCATTAGACTTCGGCTTGTTGAAGTGGCTTGCAGGGTAGGTATTAGCATGCAGTTTATCATGGTTTCTATGAATAATGGGTGGTTTAATACAATGTGTGTGTATTGTAATGTGATTTTGTGTCTTCTGTAGCACCTTACAGATACATCGTTTGGAGTGAGGAATAAATGCCTGCAGCTGTTGGGCTGCCTTGGGTCTGTAGATAAACCTGTCTCCAAAGAGTTAGAGAGTATGGTATTAAAGGACGTCCAGAAAATAATCGGCGATTACTTCAACGATCAGGATCCGCGTGTACGGACGGCAGCAATCAAAGCAATGGTACGATGATTCCATTT
This sequence comes from Acipenser ruthenus, assembly GCF_902713425.1. Classification (NCBI taxonomy): domain Eukaryota; kingdom Metazoa; phylum Chordata; class Actinopteri; order Acipenseriformes; family Acipenseridae; genus Acipenser; species Acipenser ruthenus. The sequence goes on along the minus strand of NC_081197.1, from coordinate 12,784,271 downwards.
TGTAAATGAGTCAATCACAATTGAAGGGCTTTATGATCGGTTCATCTGTTTTTGTCTTCCTCCAGCTGCAGTTACATGAACGGGGAATGAAGCTACAGCAGACAATTTACAGTCAGGTAATGTCTTGTTTTTAGTATTAAAACCTGGTTTTGTAATTTCACGCTGCATACAAAGCATATGCATAAATGGTATTTAAAAGAAAGGAAAAAAGAATATGCTGGTCTGTTGATCCGTATTTTTTTTGAACACATTGTTCTTGTATCTTTCCAGGCCTGTAAACTGCTGTCGGATGACTATGAACAAGTGCGATCTGCCGCTGTGCAGATGGTGTGGGTTCTCAGCCAGCTCTATCCAGAAAGGTAATGCCTTTCTACAAATACAAGCATGTATAAAACACATTGTTAGGGACATGATGATATTTACATGTTACTGTACATGATACATATCTGTCACACTTAGTTTTACATGTCTCAAATGGTCCGTAAAGGGTTCAATTGTGATTAAAACCTGCTAAGGACATTATTGAATCAGAATCTGAGTTACATGGAGGCTCCAATATCTTGTCTGTAGCTAAATTAATACATACAAACTAATACTGTTAGCCACATACTCCTCTGGGTCTTCTGCTGTAACATCCTATTTGTTTTCTTGTTCAGCATTGTCCCTATTCCTTCCTCCAATGAAGAGATACGATTGGTCGATGATGCATTTGGCAAAATTTCCCACATGGTCAGTGATGGGTCATGGGTAGTCAGAGTGCAGGCAGCTAAACTCTTGGTAAGTCTCCTATTTAAACTTTCTTTTCAAACATTTAGGTTCAGGTAACTCTGTTAAGATATTTGCATGTACCGGATCTCTTCTGTATGCTATTGGAAGAGAAATATTGGCCAGCCTTTTACAGGACTATTGAAGCATCAGGTTTAGCTGAAGTACTGTTTAATAACGGCTGTGTCTGTCTGTCTTTCTCTGTTTCAGGGCTCTATGCATCAAGTGAGTGCACACTTTCTGGAGCAAACATTGGACAAGAAGCTAATGTCTGATCTCAGGGTATACTAGATGTTTGTATTTTCTCCCTTTTCTATTTAGAAATACAGTATATATTGTTTGTATCAGTTATTGTTTTAAATAAAAACTAACAAAGTTTCATAAGATACTGATAAGTCGAACATGGTTCGATTTTTCACTTGACTGCAGAGTCCAACAGCATTAGCAAAGATTGTTTGAGTGTGTGAAACCTTTTTATACTAAAATTAATGTGGAGTTTCTTTCTTTTAAAAGGAATTATGCAATTGAAATCTGTGAAAAATCCCAAATCTATGACACTGATTTCTTTACACAGAGAAAGCGAACCGCTCACGAAAGAGCCAAAGAGCTCTACAGCTCAGGGGAATTCTCCTCAGGACGGAAGTGGGCAGATGATGCCCCCAAGGAGAAAGTGGACACGTACGCTGTCAACCTGATTGACTCGGGAGCTTGTGGAGCTTTTGTGCATGGCCTGGAGGATGAGATGTTTGGTAGATCTTTTTTGGTTTTGTTTTGTTTCATTAGTTTCTGTGGCCCGCAATCTAACAGTCACTGTGTGTTTTTATTTTTTATCAGAGCAGCACTTTGAGCTGCTGGATACTGGTTTTTATATGTCCTGTCAAGGATTTAGATAATTAAAAAACCCTGTGGTTGTTTTTATTAAATGGCCTTCTCCCAGATATCTACTGGAATTCAGTGCAGTGTATTTCTCTCCGCAGAGGTGCGTATCGCTGCGGTGGAGGCTCTGTGCACGCTGGCCCAGTCCTCTTCATCGTTTGCAGAGAAGTGCCTTGATTTCCTGGTGGACATGTTCAATGATGAGATTGAGGAGGTGCGGCTGCAGTCTATCCACGTCTTGCGTCAGATCTCCAACAACATCACCCTGCGCGAGGACCAGCTCGACACCGTGCTCGCTGTGCTGGAGGTATACGGTCTCTCTAAATGAGGAGTACAATGGCTTATACGAGATAGCATTGAATAATAATAATAAGACAAAAAAGTGTGGTTGTCCTTCTAGTCTTTATGCTTAAGTTTTAAACCGTTTCCTGTGCTCCAAATTAAACAGTCTGTATGTTTTGTTTGAATCTTCGTAGTGGGGGACTTCCTCAATGTGCTATCGTGTTGCATGAAATAAACATCCTCTGTAATTGTTGTGATTCTGGGCTGCAACGTCTTATCTTGCCAGAATAACATTACTAACCCTTGTAGAAAGCACAATTAAATTGGTTCCCTGGAGGTTTTTGGGTTGTCTTTTAATCTCTTCATTCTGTTTTGTCACAATTTCAATGGATCTAGGGTAAAACCTACAAGACAGTCAAGTAGAAAAACGTTTCGTCCACTGATGAAGGCACTAGCTGAAATGTCTATTTGACATATCGTTTCTTATAGTTTTTACCTTTGGAAGTATGAAAGCTCTTAGAAGGCAGAGGATTGTAACCCAAATGGTTTGTTATGAAGTTATTGATTCTTCGGTCCCACCCAGAAACCTGAAACTTATCATTGCTACCTCTTTCCCAATTAGGACTCTTCTCGTGATATTCGAGAGGCCTTGCACGAGCTCCTGTGCTACACCAACGTTTCCACGAAAGAATGCATTCAGCTGGCTCTCGTGGAGCTGCTGAAGAACCTGACCAAGTACCCAACTGACCGTAACTCTGTCTGGAAGTGAGTTTACTTTATTACCAGCAGAGCCGCAGAAACTTGGACATAAAATGTTTAACTTCCCTAGTGTAGCTGTTTACCACAAACCATTCCCCCACCTAAGTGTTTTATAGCACTGCAAAACAACCTCTCAAGATGTTAAATTACCTATAGTTCAACCCACAGTAGTGCAAAGCGCTGTCATGTTTTCTAATTTGGTTTTTGCATCACACTTTGCCAACTGCTGCATTCAGGCATATTATGGTCAAAGCTTTTCTCACTTTCAATATAAACAAAACAAAGCCCTGCTGATGTAAGCCTAAAGAAACGTATTGACTGCAGTATAGTGTTCTCTTTGTCATTTGATTGTCCATTGTCTCTCGCCTGCTTCAACCAACAGGTGCCTGAAGTTTCTGGGGGCCAGGCACCCTACCCTTGTTCTGCCTCTGGTCCCAGAGCTCCTGAGTACACACCCGTACTTTGATACACCCGAACCAGATATGGATGATCCTGCTTGTATCCTTGCACACAACAGTGTTTTTCATTGTTTTTCAGTTGTATAACACAATTTTTCCATGACTTTCCTTATTTTTTTTATTTTCATGGTTGGATAAATATAAATATTATTATATGAAATAACAAATTTTTACATTAAAAAAAAATGGGTACCAATGATTTTATTTAAATATTTAGGTAAACAGAAAAAAACATAATTGACAAAACTTTAGTGCCTGTTCTGTATTTCCTTACAGTTTGATTATCAGATATTGCTGTGCTGGTTTTGGTGTTCAACGCTGCAAAATCGTGTCCTACAATGTCCGCACTTTTTTCAGACCACACGTTTAGGCATTATGCTTATCTAAGAGACAGTCTCTCACACCTGGTTCCACCATTACGGGTAAGAAAAAGATGAATTTCCTAAAGGGGAAATGATATGTCATAACCTTTTATTTCCTTTCACTGTAGCAACTAATCTCACTAAATAATAAGACAATTGGGTTACACTGCCTCCTACGTTTCTGGGACATGGGATCCAGTAAAGCTAATAAAGTTATTCTGGTACTGTGTTGACCAATGTATGTTTAAAGCGCTGATGGATTTTGTTTGTCTCCTGCTCAGTTACCGGGCAGGAAGCTGGTGTCTGTGTCAGATTCCTCTGGTATGGCGTCTAGCGAGGAGTCATCCCAGCAGTTCCTCCGGCAGAGCCTGGAAAGAGTCTACACCATCCAGCACCTGGAGGCACAGGGGGCACAGGAACTGCTTGAGTTCACCATCCGGTAAGAGGCTGCCGGTTAACACTGCAGTGTCCCAGAATCACGTTCAGCTAAAAAAAATCATTCCCTGTTGCCTCTTCAGCCTTCCATAGCCTAGCCTTTCATCTTCCCAGAACGCGGATCTAACTAGCTTTTTTACATTATGCAAGAATAGTTTTAGCTGCAGAGACATGCTATAGAGAATTACACACAGATAATAAAAAACAATGCTTTCAGTACCCAGATTCACCAACAAAATTATTTTAAGTGAAGATGTATGTATTAAATGGTGGGGATAGAGTTTAGTTCAAATCAAGTAGTTCTAGTACAGATTAAAACACTGGGGACAGGTAACCTATACTGATGGCCCAGTATTTCTACATTGCCCATCTAAATGGAGATTTTACTGGATGTTCATTCTTGGTTAAACATTTAATCCACTCCGGGGGAAATTTTTAAACTTCATTGTGTTTCATGGGACAGAGTATCTCGGGACACTAGCCCCAAAAGTCATTATTCTCAGTACTAGTGGAGTACTGAAATGAAGGTAACAGAACTTTGTGAAATTATATTAAAAAAAAAAAAAAAAGTTGATCACTGACCTTGTGTTCAGTAGTTTGTTACCCCCTTGTACCCTTCCATTCCACAAAGCGATCTGCAGAGGCTGGGGGAGCTGCAGCCAGAGCTGGCCGGAGCAGCTGACTTTTCTGCAACATACCTTCGCTGCCAGTTATTGCTGATGAAGGTCAGTAACTGTGCTAAATGAAGGAGAGAGTTTCTTTTTGTTGTGAATAAGCAAATTATAAACCGAAATACAACTGAATCAGTGAACTGTGGATTATTCCAGGGCCTGCAAGAGAAGCTGTGGAACGTTGCTGCCCCACTATACTTGAAACAGAACGCAATGGCGTCTGCAGCAGCTCGGCAGGTAAGAGTAGAACTTCTGCCCCTAGGTGTGAATAGCCTGTGGGTATAACAAAGCATATAGAGAGATTGTTTGACCCAGAAAACCTAGCATCTTCCAAATCTTGTCACTGTGTGTGTGTTTCTTTTTTTCTTGAATTATTCAAATAAAAGAATTTGAAATGTGTGTTTTATTTTAGATTTTGGAGGAGACCTACAAGCTGGAGTTCCTGTACAGTGGGCTAGAAACCCGACAAGTGGCCATTGTTCACCATGTGAGACTGCAGGCCAAGGCACTACAGCTGGTCCTCAACGCTCGCACCAGTCGAGGGCAAGTGCCACTCCTTTTTAAGCCTTTATTGCCATTCCATTTAACTGGATCTTGGATCTGCTCCTGACAGATCCACCAGGACTATGAATTGGATGGAGTTTATTATTGTTATATCTTATTATTCAGTTAGGGCAGGAGTGTGGAGTAGTGGTTAGGGCTCTGGACTCTTGATCGGAGGGTCGTGGGTTCAATCCCAGGTGGGGGACACTGCTGCTGTACCCTTGAGCAAGGTACTTTATCTAGATTGCTCCAGTAAAAACCCAACTGTATAAATGGGTAATTGTATGTAAACATAATGTGTAAAAAAAACAATGTAATTGTATGTAAAAATAATGTGATACCTTGTAACAATTGTAAGTCCCCCTGGATAATGGCGTCTGCTAAGAAATAAATAAAAATAAATTCAGGGTTTATTACTTAATCATTAGCTGCTAGACAATTGGTCGCAGAAACAGTTCATTTCTCAAGCTGAAGGCTCAGGAATTTAACAAAAGACAAGATCAGTAATCTAGGAGGTAAATCCTGATGCACAGGGTATACTTTTAACTTCATGTCGATACAAAGAGAAATGTGCCTTGGCAGGATTAGCCAGGATGTCTAACCACTTTTGTTAGGTCAGTAATTTTTTTCCCCCCCAATAATAATGTGATAAATCCTGAAATGTGTGTTTGGATACAACAGTACTAGATTCTTTATCTGACTAGAGGTTTTTGTTAAGTTATCATTTAAAACAGAGATGAAAATTGATATTTTCCTTTCCTAAGCAGAGTGGAACCTCTCTTGAGTATTTGTGAAAAGTTTCTTCAAGAAGTGGATGCTTTTCAGAGGTATTTGTAAACTCAAAATTCTCCCATTTTATTAAGTTCTATCCCAAAGCAAAGCATGATGGTAGTACTGATAAACCTGTTTCATGATAGTTTGATTTAGTTATTTTCCTAAACCATTTAGTGGTATAGCTACTGCTTTTCTGTTTAAAACTATCCAATTTGGAAACAAAATGAGACCCTGACTACACAGCTATATATATATATATAGGAATATGGGTGGAAGTCTGGGTGGAAACTGTCTTCTATATTTTGTAATTGCTGGAATTAGAACTACACATAACTAGAAATGTAGTAAGGAATGACAAATGCACCTTTCCAACCCGCAGGTGCTTTGTGGCAGAGCTCACCCACTTCCAGGACAGTTTTGTTGAGAAGCTGCTTGAACTTATGCCCAGGCTTTTGGCCTGCAAGCCCCTCGACCTGGTAAAGATCCTGCAGACAACCCTGAGACAAAGCGGCTTTCTGCACCTCAGACTGCCTGAACAGGTCTGTTTCTGGCTTTGTGTTCAGGAGTTACTTTTAAATATACAGTAGATAATTACATCTACAGCTATAGCCAAATGTTTTGCATCACCTAAAATTTTAGGATTGAGACACATAAATAAATAAAGAAACATAACAATGTGAACATAATTTAGATATTTTATTTAACATCATGTAATCAAAGAAACTACAAAATAAATTGCAAAAGACTACCAGAAGTCATCATAGCAGTACAGTATTTCATGTTAGATTTTGAAATGTCACATGTTTAAATTTTAGTCAGTTTTACATTGTGTGGAAAACTACAAAGCGGTATGTAATTCAGTATGTTAACGTCCATTATGCAGCAGGTTTCATTCGACTTTATGAAGCAAAATTAGTTAATTCTATAGGGTGATGCAAAACTTTTGGCCATAGCTGTATTACAGTTTTTGCACTTACAATGTCCTGCCAACATGCAAGTAAACATTTCAATCTAAACAAAAACTAATCATCAGCGAAAAGTGATTTTAGCTATAATTCGATGAAGGCACCAACTAACAAGATTACTGGTGCTTCTACAGTCTCTCTGGGTAGTACTGAAAGATAGCTTGCACTGTTCGTCTCGGCTGTGCACTTCCAAGCTGTTTTAAGTTAAAACTCCCACGTGAGTCTTCCTTAAAAATATCCCATGGCTCAGTGCCTATAAAGCTTAATTTCCAACTCGTCTTACCAAGGTTTGCTCCTCTGCTTTTTTAGGTCTGCAGTATTCACTCCAGCACAATAAGGTTTGGCAACTGTGGCTATACAGGAAGTAAAGGATAAACCACATACACTGGATAGGATCAAGATTCTGAAACAACTGTTTTAAGAAATTGAGTTTATTGTTAATTCCTATATTTTCCATATTTTAAAAATGCAATCTGCATGTAGAAGAGCAGTATTTTAGAGACAAAAGCAGTGGATCGAAGAACTTAATGGTAGCTATTTTGTCCAGTTTATTGAGATTCAGTGTCTGGATTGGTGCTTGATGTTGTTAAAATGCTCTTTCTTGTCTTTTTAAGCTCCACAGAGCAACAGCAACTATCATTGAACCTACAGGAGAGTCTGATAACCCCTTGAGGTTTACCTCAGGGTTAGTTGTGGCCCTGGACGTTGATGCAACACTGGAACATGTGCAAGATCCACAGAATAGTGTGAAGGTTCAGGTATGTGCATCGTAGTGTAATGACAGTTTCTGAACCAAAATTATCTAATTAGGTAGTACATGATATGCCATTATAGATGATTGTACCCGGAATAATGAAGATTATTACAATTGTTATACTTTGCTTTGGGGAATTTCTCAACAGAATGTTATCAGTTTAGCAATTTTAATGGAATGTACAAGACATAGGAAGCCCTTTACGGTTAAACTGATGTGCAGTGTGGAGTCCAAATAAATGGAACTTGGCTACTGTACTAATTAAGTTTTCTTTGTGAACTAACACTTTTAATTGGGTTTGCTTTCCCTGCAGGTGGTTTATCCAGATGGACAGGCGCATATAATCCACCCCAGACCTGGTGATTTCAGGAACCCTGGTCCAGGAAGGCACAGATTGATCACTCAGGTGTACCTTTCACATTCTGCTTGGACAGGTATGAGATGGACTAGAACATTATTATATTAGTGGATCCCATTTTACCCTTCAACTTAAACTAGTCTGTGGTAGATAGGAGCAACATTGTATTGAGGTTAGAGATTCTAAAAAAAATGAAAGTGTAGCCGGAAATGTCTTTTCCCTTTTAAGGTATTAGTGTTATTTTTTCTAAGCAGATACATTATTTTATTATGATTGTTTTGGTTAAATGTTCAGGATGAAACCACACGGGGTGGCAAAGCTTTTTGTTTGGTACCTGGGTCAGTGAAAGATAAAAATTAGAATTTTCTGCACATCTCTTGTCAAGATTAATAAACTGGTAACCTTGCAGACGTTGATGAATTAGCCTGCATTGCCACCAAGGCCTGATGTAAATACTGTGCTGTCGGCTAAAATGAACTCCCATTAAAGACAACAGTTGGCCACTGGGTAATATGTGCAAATCCCATTTGAAGTACAGGGAATTTAATTTCAGTCTTAATTTCTTAGTTGTTTTACAGTCTTACATAAAACATATTACACGGATGAAGACGTTGCCAGAAATGTTTGTCTACTTCACTTGCTATAAAACATAACCTTTTTTATAATTTGAGTGTATTGACCAACGTATCCTACCCTACTTCCTTTCCAGAGCCTTGTCAGATAGAAGTAAGGCTGCTTCTCGCTTACAGTTCTAGTAAAAGCCGAACTTCCATCCTCAAACCAGCCTGGAATGAAAGCACAGATGGCCTCCCAGCCACAGAAAATTCCATTGAGGGAACCATTCCCTTTAGCAAGTCAGTCAAAGTGTTCATAATGCCCAAACCAACCAGACGCTGACCTGCTGGACCTCAATAAATCGATCCTTGTTAACCAAGTGGATTCAGATTGTATGTAGATATATTACCTATGTATATCTGTAAAACTTTCCTGTTCATTTTTTCATTGGCTACCCCCGATATCTTTGTAATACAGCGCCAAAACTGTAAATGTGTACACCTGAAATTCAGATTTATACTAGTAACTTAACCTAATATTTTCACTTTTCGTGTATTATTATGATCAAAGTATAATCTGTGCTCTGTACATTAAGAAATGCATTCAATAAAAAAACATTTGATATGAGACTAGAAAGTAAGTCAATTTTAAAGTGAAGAAATTGTTTACATACTATTGGATCACACCATATTAGCACTATAGATTTAGGAAGTCATGGGTTTGGTATTTTTGTTATTGGCTAATTCTGTGCTCGTTATTTATTTATTTTTTTTAGTTGTGATACAGTTAACACTGTAATAAGTAGTTACAGAATTACTTTTGGGTGTAAACATTTTCAACCCCTGGATTATTGCATAAACCAGTTCTGGCAATATAAAAACATACATTAAAATATTTTAGCTTTGTAAAATAATCGTTTTTCTAAATAAACATTCCGTATGAAAAAACCTGCCGACTCCCCCTTTTTTATGTTTTATCAAAGCAATTCTAGAACACAAATTAGAGGTCATTGCTGTCTGGTAGTTCACCACGGTGGAAAGGTAAGAATTGTAGGTGAGGACACGTATGGACAAGGTCAACTAACAACATAATGACCTAATGATGTTATTTTAAGCATATATCATTAAATTACAGATGTTTACCTTTTCAATATCTAGCTTTTCTGTTTTCATTTTTTGTTAAACCTAGATGTTCAGTGGCAACTTACTGCATGATAGTGCCCTCCAATGGAGCTTCTTGATTGGTGGATGAAAGTTAAATGGTTTCCAATAATTATTTTAACTGCGTACCTATGTGCACACCTTTTTTGGACCACTTGTTTGAATACTACCTACAGAAACCTATACTTGTAACAGCCACACATAACAATCATGGAGAATGACAAGAGTGAGGTATGGGAGGGCTTTAAATTATCCCACAACATTTGCCCAGTAGAATTCTATTGAGAAACTGTACATATCTGCCTGCCGCATAAATAACTGCAAAAAAATAAAACAGCAGCAGTTTTCCTTGGGCTTTTATATATTTTAATCCTCCATATAGCTTTGATAGTTAATGACATCTTTAAAGTGCAGCTGCTCAATCAGTAAGAGCCAATACACCATGCCAGAAAGAAGGTAGAACAAGGTTTTTATTGTTTCCGTTAACTGCTTCTAGAATAGCTCTTTTTGACTACTTGACTTTCTGCAACATCAGGCATTTTGTGCTTGCTGTATCGCATATATTTGAGTTATACAATTTGACAGTAATTGGCTTGAGGCTGTTTTCACTGTCATCTCTGCAAGAATGTGGTTGACATGTGTCCAGCTGCCTCAGCAAGTTGAGTGGAAGACCCCTCCAACTTTACTTCCTTGGCCAGCCAGTGTGTTGTACTCTCTGACCGCCTTCTCTGTCTGGAACACCTTCACGTCCACTCCTTGCTTCTTTATGTAATCCAGTGTAGTTGAAGGAACCTATAGAGACATGACACACAATTACTAGCTCATTAACAGTGAAATGGTTATAAAATTAGATAAATGGTTTTAGCATGACGCTTGTGTCAACATTGGAATAATATTTTCATATTAAAAATAAGACAACTACTGTTACGTATACCTTAACCCACCCTGATAAAGTTGTTAGTTTTCTTTCATAGTTCTTAAATTGAAAAATGAAGGTATTAGTTACTCCATTCTACCATTCTCACAAACCACAACACAACAGAGCTATTCCCAGTTCAAAGCTACATTTGCTTTTGCATATGAGTCTGTTGTGTTGTCTGGCTTGCGTGTCTGCTTTTACAATCACCATCTAGTAATAAACGCAGATAAAACATGACCGAAACTTCCAGAAATGGGAGAACATAGTTTTCCAGATTCTGCTTTGCCTCAACCCACAACTGCACTACATGATCCTGAAACTCTACAATGCTGTTATTTCACTTTCTCAAAGCGTTTCGTACCTGTAAGGCCTCGTTCATCCCACGCCCAATCACCAAGGTCTCCACCCCTTTCTTCAATACCTCTTCCAAGTCAGCAGGCTGAACACCAGGGTGATGCTGTGAGGACCAGAATATGTATTACAACTCACCTCCCTACTCTACCTTATTAGTGTAAACCATGTGAACACCAAATAGTAATAGGTCTAGTCCGTGTGGGACCACAAACAATGCCTTGAAAATTATATCCACATCTGTATGATGCACTTTAGCTACTGAGCCAAAAGAACAACACCCTTAAGTCAAATTTCTAGCATGACCTTTACTGTACATGTAGTGTCAGCGTGACTGACATACAGACTGGTGCCTTCATATATCCCCAGGTTCTGATAAAGAATGCTCTGGTAAAGAATATTGTTACCAAGTTTAATAACAATTGAAAAAGTGGTTCTTGTACTAATGCAATTGTGTTACACAGGCTCTGGGTAACAGGAATGTTCTTAATGAGTTCCATCGTGACTGGGTAAGTTGTTCTCTAGATATATGTAATACTATGTATAAAGTAAAAATGTAACACACTTGTAAGTATGTTTGTGCAGAGTCTCTATATCTTTGCAAGGAAATGACACAGTAAGTTTATTTGCACTACTGCAAGATGTTTTCACAAACGTGATCACAAACATGAATGTGGTTTTGTTTTTTAAAGCCTTGGTTATCATCCCATTAATGCCAAGCACTGTATGAGAGACTTCAGGTTTTCGGGCGTGTTGTAACTCCTGTGCGACTCTTACATCAGTGCCAGTTTCTCTCCAGTCCCAAGCACGACTCCCTCCGGGCCACACTTTGCAGTCTTTGTAGGAAGCTGGACATCCTTTCACCTTCATGTGACCCCATGACAGGGATGCGATCTCTGGTGATGACATCTTGCTCGCTGTCGCTGATCACATGAGAAACAACCCTGAAATAGTCACAATTATAGAATGCCTTTCAATCAGGTATGCTTGCCAGCTTGTTAACAGTGTGCAATCAAACCTGGACCTCTCAGATCAGATGACCACCTAACGTCAAGATAGATAACCTTTATACTTAAAGAAGTGATAACCGACGCTCTGTCTAAACTTCTAATAATAACGTTGACATTAGGAACATTATCAGTGGGCTCTCTTCAGTTATGTGAATTGTGTTTTTGTTCTTTCTTTAAAATATACAAATACAGAGCTATAACTGATAGATTTCATTTCATGTAAAAATAATAATAATAATAATTAAAACTTTGATTTTAACTTCCTTAGGAAATGTGTTGCCCGCTTATAAACCGCTAAAAATGTTTGCGTATAATCAGTCTCCACTTCAAAGGTGTTTTGTGTACGTTTACATCATCTTTTTTTTAAGCACAATCTCGTAATGACAGAATTTCCTTTTTTCCATATATATGTATATATATATCATGAACTTAAAAGTTGTTTAAAATTTGTTAAAATACCTCTCTTTAAAAGTTACATTTCTGTTTGAGATAAAAATAAATAAAAAAGGTTACCCTACAAACTTAATTTACCATAGTTAAAAGTGTACAGTAAGTACAAGTTTATATTCAGTCACAAACTGTCACTTTTGTCCACTCACGACGCAGAATACCAACAAGCAGCCGTGGCAGTGCGGTATTCTCCATTTCTGAGACCTGCAGTGCACATAAATACTTGACAAAACGCGCGTCTGTATCAACTACTATACCTAATGGCACACACGTAGAATTTTTAAAGCGAAATAATGTATGACGACACTATTTTTTACTGCAATGCATACCCTTCTCGCGTTTTCCGTCTCGATCCACTGACAACAAATCCCTCCTCTAACTCTGCCCACCTTTTTTAAGACTTAATATTCTATATCCGCCAGGCTGTGACCCGCCCACTTTTAGAACCGCCCACCTTCACGTTTCCAAGAGGTGTACTAATCAAAGTTAATTTATTTTTGATGCATTTGCAGTTTTATAGCCAATCTTGATTTAACTTTTTTTTACAGCTTTAATGTAGAGAGCCATGTCATTTTTAAAAGTTATATCTAACGGCATTCAGGTAATTTACTCTTATGTATAAAGAACTTAGCTAATAAAGTAATAACATTAACAGTTAGTAAAACGTCTTTGTTTTATCCAGAGTTAAAGTACCATACTATGTCACCACAGGATAAGGCTGGTAGGTTTGGAATTTTGAACGACAGCCAGCTGTGGACGACAACCCAACAGGATCTTGTGTATGTACAATAGTAAAATAGATGGCCAGGATCTTTAACATTGTTTTACAGAAGGCACAACGGCTGTAATCAATATCCCATCTTTTACTTTTGGAGGAATTGGGAGAGTTAAATACCTTGTATTTAACTATATAAGTTTGTTATAAAATGATATCAGCATCAAACAGTTTGAAAAAAAAAGCATATGCTGCTTAGTTCATAGAGTGAAACAGTGGCAAGAAGATTTCAAGTTTGTGTGCCTGCAGCTGAAACTACCCAGGGAATGTAACCCAACTGTATAACCAATAATGTTTAGTTTCTGAGTGCATAGAAAAGTAAACTATGAAAGAATTTAGTTTAACAGTTAGCCCGATATTATATTACATACCTGTATACAATTCAATAAGACTGGGAGCATGCAGCTTTAAATGCACTAATTTATTAACATCCAAATCTCCAGCGTTAGTCACGTTACATCTGAATTTATTGAGCATACAGTCTGGATTACTCTGGATTATTTATTTCTTATCAGACGCCCTTATCCAGGACGACTTACAATTGTTACAAGATATCACATTATACATTATACAGATATCTTTTTTTTTTTTTTTTACATACAATTACCCATTTATACAGTTGGGTTCTTACTGGAGCAATCTAGGTAAAGTACCTTGCTCAAGGGTACAGCAGCAGTGTCCCCCACCTGGGACTGAACCCACGATCCTCCGGTCAAGAGTCCAGAGCCCTAACCACTACTCCACACTGCTGCCCACGCTTCTATTTTCCTGTTACACATGACATCAATGTGCTGCACTGGTGTAAGCTGTTGGCACGTAGAGTCGTGTAAATGCCCGCGAAAACGCATTGCCCTCTTTACAATGCGAATTAGAAGCGGACTTGCCCTGTAAAAATGTCAAAAGTAAAAACCCTATGTTTTTATTATACATATCTATGTCATTTTAAATACGCATTTTAAAACCTTTGGAGTGGAAATCTACACGAAGACAGCTCGTGTATATTTAAAAGGATTAAGCTGGAAACATATTTGAAATCACGACGGTTCAATCAAGCTACCTTAACCTGTGCACTAGGCCGTCATGCTTTGCAGCATTCAAAGACAGGTAACTGGTAATCCTTACTGGATACAGGGCATTTCACTTTTGTTTTTTTCTGATAACGTACAAGGATTTTTTCGACAAAAAGGTCGTGCGTTGCTTGATAAAAAAGCCTTGTCTGCCACACAGTTAATTTATAACAGTGTAAGACTTCTTGTACGCTATAACGCGTATTGTCAGATGCTATACTATAAAAAAGGTACCGTTAACCCCCCAGTGACTCCTGATGCCATATCATGTGATGTCATCGACAGTCTTTTTTCTTTTATAAGTACTGCGTATAAAACTTTTTTTTTGCCTTCTATGAAATCCTAGTTCATCAAGATTTCGGTGTTAAGCACCCGCCAACTATGTATTTCACACACTAACTCCTCCCTAATTCATTTGTTTACATGTGTAGAGTTTTAATTTCAGCGCGAAGATCTCTGGGCCGGTGGTAGGGTGGCTTGCAAGTCCTCCACTACCATCATCCACTCTTGCGCGGTGTATTGTGGGCAGTCCTCGGTCCTCCGGGTCCAGTCTCCTGCACCCCATCAGAAAAAAATGGCTGCCTCGGCGGCATCGGCGGGTTCTTGCCCCGATTATTGCCCCAGCTTCGCCGTGGTCTGCTCGTTCCTGGAGCGCTACGGCGCGCTGCTGGATCTACCGGAGCTCACATTCCCGCAGCTGGAGAGAGCGTTTCGGGAAACCACGACCGGTAATGTTTAAAATGTAGTAGCGGAGATGTTGGACACACACAGGGAAAAAAAAGGGGTTCCATCACCATTGGCAATGTTGGTACTGCAGCTCAGTGGTACTGTGTTATTGTGTGGTCTCGGGATGATTAGCACCGATTTCACAGGAGATCGCGACTTTTCTGATGAAGTTTAACAACCCATTACGATGAAACATTTATTTTTACTCTTAACTATCTGATTTGTGAGCCCGTGCAGTGCTTTGTTTTCAAGCGATGTGTGGTTTAGTATGAGGTTTAAATTCCAGCTTACGTTGATTAGCCTACTCACGGACTAAAATATTGCTCCTCTCTTATTTTGCACAAAAGGTAACGGAAATATTGGAGGAAATCGGGCTTTTATTTTCCAGTCTTTGACACATTTGGGGGCGTGTTGCTGTTAACTGCTTTTAAGTGAGCAGGATATTCCCATGCAAAATAAATACGCCGACAATATTTACAGTTTAATGGTAATTTTCTGGCAGGTCGTGGTTCGCCTGCTGTACCGCGCAGGCGCAGAGTGTAATACTAAACTTCCTGCTGGATGGAGCTTTCTCAGTACTATTTTTTTTAGTTCATTCAAATGTGCTGGTGGAGTTACGTTGTATTTATGTAGGATTAAATTCAGCCCCCATATTTTTAAATGCGTTCTCTTTGGTAAACGATATTCATTTTATAAAATACAAGGTTGACTACTAGCAATCAAACACAGCATAGTCATGTGGCGTACATTTATTTGATCATTATGAAAATCATTGTCGAACTGCGTTTGCCTCCCTCATCGGGATAGAAAGGCTTTTTATGTATACTTTATGAAGTTGCGATTGCAATACAGTATTTACCAATGTTACAATTAGACCCCCATCCTATGTTTACATTGAAATCAGGTAACATCATCACGGCTATACACTTGGCTTTTCAGGAGGGCAGACATTGCCTTGCAGCTGAAATTAAAACGTTTTAAGGAATATAATTAAAGGATAAAATGAAATAACAAGAAATTCAAAAAAAGTTTAACATGTAGATGTGTCATCGCCTTCAATTACAAACATCAGTAGAATTCTCAGCGAGATATATATATATATATATATATATATATATATATATATATATATATATATATATATATATATATATATATAATGTAATTATTGAGTATATGTATTTTTTTCTGTCACATACACCTCATTATATTGACCCCTGCTGGTAAGATGAGACGCTAATATAAACTACCTGTACAAAGGGTTGTCAGCTCTCAACAGTTCAACCCTCCTGTTTTTGCCTTTTCAGTTTTCAGGGATTTGAAATAGGTCCCAGTTTTAAATGTCACATTGCATCGTCATGGGAGTCTCTTTTTTTATGATTGCAAACACTTTAGTGTGCTATTGTGTATAATGTTAAAATAATAAGTTGGGCATTTTGGATCCAGCCCATTTCCAGTCTAACTAAGTCTTAAACACTGGAACACTGATTAGAGGGTATTACTGTCCGGTATTTGACTGCTTACCATGCGGACAAGGTCAAATGTGAAGGTACTGTAATGACAGATGTTTAGGGTTTTATCGCAGTTAGATAGTGCGCCTTCATTGCCATACTTTTTTAAAGCTAGACAGTCTATCTGAATGTTTAATAGTCATCAACCAAGTTGTAGTGTCCTATCGGGGGGCTTCCTGGTGGATGAACATCCTGAGGTTTGTAATGTACAGTAATCTGTTGTGTATCCGACTGCGGTGGGACCAGAGTAAGGGCGGAGATGTAAAAAGACGAATAAATGAATCCTGTTTTAAATACCATTAAACACAGCTGTAACAATTACTACATTCACACAATTATTATTTTGAGATTTATATTAGGGAGCTCACCTAAATCCCTTGTTTAGAAAGACACAAGGTATTAATGCTTGTGACAGAGCAGCCGTCTGCCGTGTGAGTGCGTGCATTCACTGCTGAGTGACAGGCAGGAGATCGAGACAGAAGTTGAAGTTGATACGCCCCGCAGGCGAACAGGATTTATTTACATATCAACACACTGAACAGCTCACGTGACACTACCAGCAACGGTTGCGCATGGAGCACATACAACACAGTGTACGAAAACTCTGGTAGGATCTGCAATCTCTGAACTAATCTTCTCTGTTCAATAATAAACTAATGTTGCTGAAGAGATTGATCATGGCGGGTAAACAGGTAGGATGGATATGTGACGGGCGGATCCGCGACGGATTACTGTAGTTTAAGCCATTCCAGGTCTCAGGTAGTACTGTAACCAAGTCTGTAGATTGTTTTGGTTTTTCAGACTTTTTCTTTATAACTCTGAGGAAGTCTTTCTCATACCTTTAGATATTTCTAGAGATTTGTTTAGCCATGGCATTCATTTTAAGGCCTTCAGGCAGCAATACTATATTTATGTTTGTAGCTAGGCTGTGTTCATCGTTTCCACATTAAAAATCCTTCCAAGTTCCTTTGAGTTTTAACTGCAGGCAAAAATAAGTCAGTATCCACTAGGCGAGGTTTTCAGTAGATTTCTGTAGCTGTAAAGTAGTAGTGTTTCAGGTAATTTAGAGATACGAGTAAAGAGACCGTGGCCTTTGTATCTGCAGTCAATTTTGTGTTCTCTAGATTCCTATCTCCCAATGAAACAGGTGCTGCTGAATTGAATTCTACAGCCTGCAAGATCACGAAGCAGCTGCACATTCTGAGATTAGATTTCTCATTAATTTTGTAAATAGCATCCTCCCTGCACCTGCATCGTTTAAAAAATATAAGGTGGCCTGATAACACATGTATTGAATTGATTGCCACATATAAATCATTTGGAGGGTATTCGCTGCTCCGGTCGTTTTGGAACTCGCTGGAACCAGGAGTGCATGTCTTTTCATGTGCAAACTCCAATGATGAGGAGTGAGCTAATGTTGCGTTTGGTGTGACTGCTCCAGTAAATATCATTTTGCTTGCCTCCCAAGTGAATATGTGTTAAAGTATTAAACTCTTCTGTAATTGGAACTCGATGACCATGTTCTAATCTTTTAAGACAATTGTTATGTTAGCTGTATTGGTGCATTACAAGTGTGTGTTTGTTGCAGGACAGGTTTAAGCCTCTGTTAGTGGCTCAGAATGTTGTTAAATATTTATATACGGTAGTGACAGTCCTGTATTTCCTTTGTAGTTTATGATGAGGGCAAATCAAATTGGGCACTTGGGGGTCCTGTATGTCTCTTTTACAGAGGAAATCTGAGACTGGGTGCCTAGCAACGGCTTATAATACTTTGCCAACTGGAGAGAGTTTCACCTAATATAAAATCTGAGCAGCAGTGTGGCAAAAACCCCCCA
Organism: Acipenser ruthenus; assembly: GCF_902713425.1. Classification (NCBI taxonomy): domain Eukaryota; kingdom Metazoa; phylum Chordata; class Actinopteri; order Acipenseriformes; family Acipenseridae; genus Acipenser; species Acipenser ruthenus. The sequence continues at coordinate 12,765,910 of NC_081197.1, read as the reverse complement.
CAGGATAGCAGATCAGAACTTGCTCAAAGCAGTGAAGCTGACTGAGTAGTTCAGCTGGCAGCAGGAATGAGAACCTGTGTTCATTCCCAATCACCATAATTGGAGCCGATATTCCATTTAACTACCATTCATATCTGTTATGGGATATGGATACTGACATGCCAAAGTGAACCAGGCCTCAATGCTAGACAATTTAAACAATGTAAGGACATCCTAGGTTGCAGATTGGATGAATAGACGCTACAGACGCTACATTTAGAACACTTTCTTCCAGCGACTGTGGTCAAAATGAATTTATTTAGCAGTGCTCTTCTCCTCCAGCAGGAAGCCTGTGGGGATTTGTGTCCCAAAATAAAAGACAACTTTAAATAAATACGTACATACATAAATAAATCAAGCCTTAAAAAGACTTAGATTATTTGGCAGGTGTTTATGCATTGCGTCAGTGCGTAGGATCTGACGTTTGAAACATCAAAATGTAGAAGTTGCTGTGAAATTGCCTTTGTGTATAACTCGTATGCAGTATAGTTTTACACAAACCCCTCCTTCATACCAGCTCCATATTAAGACCCATTTTAAAGACACTGACGGATCTGAATACAGACTTATACATACAGTACTAGTTATAGACCCACATATTAACACAAATACAGTGAAATGAGGTTTGGGTTTAAAATGTAAGGGAAGCCTGTGTTACTGCAGTCCCTTTTCAACTTGGAAACACTGTGAAGACTCTCCCAGCGCTCTATTAAGACCATTCTCTTCAGTCCCTTTGGTTATAATATTGGGGATTGCACATGTTCACACCCATGGTAAGGAGCTCATGTGAGCAAACTAAAGTCTGTCCTGCCTGCAGGGTTGGGGTTGGAGACTTGGAGTAACCCCTGTAACAAGCATCACAACATCATTGAGCTATGTGCATTATATGGGTAACTGACCACCTTGGGGATGTGAAATTGGTAATGAGACTTCGCTGTATGGAAGTTTGAGGAATATCGGAGTTCAGCTTAATCTGACATGTGCCTCATCGGACACAAAATACATTTTTGTATTGTAGTTTTTTTTTTTTTTTTTTACCTTTACATTGTTTAAATGTAAATAAGCCTTACAGGTTCTCCCTAGAATCTGTCAGTATTTTCAAAAAGACTTTATTGACCATGACCATAAGCCACTCACAGCTTTAAACACTGTAGCACTTTTCTTTCCAAAGTCTTGGAGAAAGCCCAGCTTGCAGCAATGTCTGGAATGACTTAATGCAACCAACTTGCATTGTAGACGTTGGCACAAGTTATTGAGAGAATGTATGAAACCCAGTTTAAGTCAAGCCTGTCTTTTCTTTTGTAGTTCCAAAAGCCCTTGTGGAGCTTCACTTAAAATTAATGAGGAAAATCGGCAAGTCTGTTTCAGCTGACAGATGGGAAAAGTACCTTGTCAAGGTGAGCAATATGAAAAATAGAAATGAGGGGTCAGGAGATTGTCAAAGCTGTTTACTCCAACTCATTATTCTTGTTATGTTACATTTAAACAACTACATATAATCCCTGAATTTAAACCTCATTTTTTTGTTCTGTTTTGGTGACGTTTCTAGTCCTTTAATTGTAATATTCCATAGTAATGAAGCGTTTTTCAGAAAAGCCAGGAATCCCCAAATCTTCATGACAATGAAATGGTACAAGTGATAATGTTGCTAACGCTATTAAAATATATTTTTCCAAGTCTTGGTTATCACCTTTACCAGAGCAAAGTGTTTTTCATGGAGTTGTATTCTGTGACCTTGCTGATACAGTGTTGTTTTCTAAACCCTGCAGATGTGTCAGGACTTCAACAGCACCTGGGCCTGGGAGCTGGAGAAGAAGGGTTACCAGGAGATGACTGTGGAGTGTAAAGTGGGCATCCTCAAGGTAAGACCATCTGCAGCAGATACTGATTCTTCACATCCGAGTCAGGCAAAACAAGGGGTGTTGGACTCGAGCATTTATTAAAAAAAATAAATAAGTGTAGGGCCATATCTGTAAAGTATGTGTATCTCTTAGATGCATGTAACATTTTAGTTGCACTTGAAACCTGTGGTTATTGTTTTGGTGATGTTTTCCTAAAGCATGGTTATGGTGTTGACATGCCTGACTAAAGTACAAAAGAATTAGTTAAATAAGGATAGTAGGGCTTGTTTAATTATTGAACTTTGTCATATTTATGCAGAGCTAAAACCAAATGCTTTGTAATTATGTTTTACTACTAACTGAAATTGCTTCAATTTCATAAATTATTGCTATAAACCAGGAAACACAAATTGCAGTATATTAAGTACATAAATGTGAAAAATGACCAAACTAACTAAGATGTGCTCCTTGTTACGTTCACATTTATCTTTCATTATGTGGTATGTCCCTATCATTTTGTATATATTTTATATAAGCGATAGTGCCCGTCGATGAAGGCTGTACTGTTAGTAGTTGACCGCGACTGGAGTTATGCGTCCCTAGCCAAAGGGACACATGTTAAACTCTTGATTTACCTTTAACTTGTAAAGATTTTTCGGGTACCCTTCCACTGAGAAAAGGCTCGGTTTGTAGTTAAGATGCTACCTGAGCTCCAGTCGAGCTGACAGGCTGTGATTGGCTGATTCAGCAGTTGCGGGTACAAGATGGTTTTCTTTTGTCGGTGCAAAGTATTGATTGGCTGCCAATTGTGTCTTTGTTTAGAATTTGCTGTCCAATAGATGTGAACTGAGCTTTCATTGACAAGTCAAAATAAAAAAGTCGTTTTTAAATTTTAAATTTGATTCACAGTTAATGCTATGACGTAGCTGCGGGCATCTGCAGTCTCATAGAAGCCCGCTAGAGCTGGAAACGGATTGGCTGATGGTACTGAATCGTTTTCTAATTTCTGTTAAACCATTAAGCAGGATAAAACATATAACATTTAAACTAGAGGGGGGCCTTAAATGGTAATGAGGCCAATATAATATATTTTTAAAATCTTTGCTACCCCAGTAGTTAACCCCAAACTTATCATGTTGCACTTTCATATTGTCTCCATTGAGCACTCGGCTTTATTGCTTAGGTAACATGTAGTGGTTCTAAAGCTTGCAGTGGGTGAAGAATCTGTGCTTCTCATTGTCTATAGTACCTGTGTGAGTGTCAGTTCGATGACAACCTCAAGTTTAAGAACGTGATCAACGAGGAGGACCCCGAGGCGATGCGCCTGCAGCCGATCGGGCGGGATAAGGACGGCCTGATGTACTGGTACCAGCTCGACCAGGACCACAACGTGCGAGTCTATGTGGAGGAGCAAGACGACCAGGAAGGGACCTCCTGGAAGTGCATCGTCAGGTGTGTGGGAGAGAACCGTGTCTTTGACATGGAAATTCAGTGTATCTAAAGATCTTAATAAACTGCTGTGAAGGGTTTCCCACAATAAATATAGAAAGTTGTGACATAAGCAAGTGCATGTTATTATTTGTTTATTTAGCAGACGCCTTTATCCAAGGCGACTTACAGAGACTAGGGTGTGTGAACTATGCATCAGCTGCAGTGTCACTTACAATTACGTCTCAAGGTTGTGACTTGCTCAGGGTCACACAATGAGTCAGTGGCTGAGGTGGGATTTGAACCGGGGACCTCCTGGTTACAAGCCCTTTTCTTTAACCACTGGACCACACAGTCTCCTTAAGGGCCCTATTCCCAAATATCTCAACATCTGTAATGTTAAAGGGTGAAGAGGAACATTTCTGACTCCAGCAGTCCTGTTCATTGCACTTGTTATTACAACCCATCTGTCAAAAGAACATACATTTTATCACTAGTAATGATTTGTCTGTCAAAACAATTCTCAATATTTCTAAATAATAACAATATGGCAATTGATTGGTGTGTATGATGTAGGTTTTACAGTAAGTAAATTACACATGTCTGTAATATAATGTATGCTGGGGAGTTAGTACATATGTGTGATTGAAGATTTTGTTATTTTATATTTACCAATCCAGAACCCGTAATGATTTGGCAGAGACTGTGGAACTCCTGAAGGCTCAGATCGACCCGGCTCTGCTCACCAAATCAGTGCAGCTGGAGGGCTCCTCTAGCGCCAGCCCCTCTCCTGATGACGAGGAGAACAAGGAGGGTGCAGAGCTGCTACCTGATGGTATTGTCCCCTTCTCTCACAGAGCAATCTCCCTTTTAGGTTAAACATAACTATGATAACATCTTTGGTAATACTAACGGAAACTTAGGAAAGAGAGGGATTAGAAACTGTCTAAGGCATCCCAGTCTCCTCCAGTACTATGTACACCATGACGCTGAATCATGAAATATGTGTAATTTACATAAATAATCCCAGAAAAATATTTGATTTGTAAGAACATTTGCAAACGAGAGTCGACCAAGCTTATCCGGTTACTAGTAGCCGATTGATCTCCAAACTTTGTCAAGTTGGGTCCTGAAGGAAAGGAGGTAACCCATTCCATACCCTCACCACTCTTTGTGCGAAGTGTCTCCTTCTCTCTGTCCTAAGACTATCTTTACTTAATTTCCAACTGCGTCCTCTAGTATATAAATTAAATAAATCCTATCCATGACCAGAATTGTTCATAGTAACCTGTGCTGTATAAGAACATGTAATACTTGTCTCTGTAACATATACACAAACCCTTGCAAGTTATGCACATGTTGTAATCCATTCGGCCTCACTGAGTCAATTGTACTGCAGGAGATTGAGATGCCTTGCAGTTTGGGATTATAGTGTAATGGACTTGTAGAGAATTCTGAGATGGTGACCCTTCTTTTTATTATTATGAAAGATCGAGCATACATTTTATTAGCTGTTAAGAAGCTTAATCTTAAATCCGCAAGCGCCCCCGACGAGACTTGTTTTCTGTTGTGCATAGTGTGTGTGTGCCATGAAGAGGGCTGTAAACGAATGACACTGGGACACTCTGGGAATAGCAAGAATGTATCCTTACTGTCTGTAATAAAATAGGTACAAAATCTGAACTTATTTCTGTCCAGTGAAAGATGTGACCGTGACTTGTATTTTATAGGTGAATCCCCAGACAAGAAGGTTGAGAAAATGGAGGAAGATTCGAAAGAACCAGAAAGCAAGCCTGCAACTGAGTCTGCTGCTCTGTCTCTTGCTCCTCCTAAAAGCGAAAGTGAAGATAAGGAGTCCTCTATGGCTGAAAATGAAGAGAGGAAACCCAACATAAAGGAGGAGCCCAAGGAAATCAACAAGGATTCTGTAGAAAAGAAAGAAGAGAAGGAGCAGACGCCAGTTAAATCGGAGGAAAAGCCCATTATAGACAACAAAGTCAGAACCATCACGGCAGTGATAAACGAAGAACCAAAAGCTCCTGAAAATGTCAAAAGCTCTGACCAAAATGTGACTGCCCCTATACCAGATAAGCAGGAAGTATCCATAAAGATGGAACCCTCAGAGGAGATTAAGCAGAAGTCCTCTGAAGAAGTGGAGCGAGCCCTGAAGAATGACCAGCAGGCCATCGAACCCTCAGAGGAGGTTAAGGAGAAGTCCTCTGAAGAAGTGGAGCGAGCCCTGAAGAATGACCAGCAGGCCAAGATCCCTCTGAAGAAGCGGGAGATCAAGCTGACAGAGGATTTCGACAATGGTGGGAAGATCGCCCGCAATCCATCAGTAACCCCTACCAAGGATCTGCTGAGGGAGGAGGGAAAGACTGAAGAGGAAGTCCACCGACCGGCTTCTGCCTCAGAGAAAAAGGCAGGAGAAGAGCTTGTTAATGGAGAAGTCTCTGCAGCTAAGGAACCCAACAATTGCAGAACTCAAGAAGAGCCGATGGACACAGGGCATCCTCCGGAGAAGAAAAGCCAAGAGGAAAGCCAACAGGACAAAATGGCAGCGGGAGAAGGAGTGAAGGAAGAGAACGGTTTGACTGTGTCCCAAAGGAAGGTCTCCAGGGACCCACCTGAGGTTCAAGGAAAGAATGAGAAGAAACCTGACCAGCCCAAGAAAGGAGGTGTCTTGGAGAAAGCAGAGGAAGCTGTTTCCGCTGCAAAGGTTTCATCAACTCTTGAAGACTGCTGTAAACAAGAAGAAACCTCAGAGGAACCAGTGGAAGCATGCAAGACTTCCACAGCAAAGTCTGACCCTGTGGAGAAACCTGTGATGTCCTCAAAGGAAAAGAAAGAAGCATCCACTAAACTGTTAAAAGAAGGAGTTGAAGAACCTGTGAAAGACGCCACATTGCACTCTCCAGAGGACTGTAGTCCCACAGAGAAAGAACTTCCCTCCGATGACAAGGAAAATAATAAAGAGGGTGCTGATGAGAAGACAGATTGCAGTCCTGAGGAAATGGATGTCAGTCCTGATAAGACGTCTATCACCAGGACTCCTATGGAGGAGAAGACAAATAAAGAGGACACAGAGGAGAAACCTGAAAATGCAGATGCTCAGAAGAGCAAGGAAAGCGAACCACAACAGGGGGCAGACGATAGCAAACAGGACATAGAAGCCATGGCAGAGGTTGGAAATGACCCAGAAGAAAACCTCAACAAGGCTGAGGGTATAGCTGACAGTGAGGTCTCGTCGGAGATCCAGACGGGAGGTATCAGACTGAAGATCAGGATCCCGGCTGGTAAGAGGAGGCAGGTCACCCCCCACAAAGAAGGGCAGGATTCTGAGATTTCACACCGGAGGTCCCTGAGGAGGTCGCCTCGGATATGCAGGCCCACAGCCAAGGCAGCGGAAATCCGGGACAAGAAGACCGAGAAGAAGCAGGTGGTGGAAGAGGATGAGGAAGATGAGGAAGATGAGGAAGAAATGGAGAAACCTGCTTCACAAAGGAAAGAGAAAGAGACCACAAAGAAAGCAGAACCCGAGGCACAGTCCAGGGTAAACAAGGTAAATGTACATGATGCAAAGCTGAAAGTAAAAAGGGAAAGGTGAAAAAGTAGTTGAAAAACCCTACTTACAAAATGTCTTTCCACCATGTGTGTAATGAAATTTTGTTTACACTTTTTACAGCCATGTAACATTAAATTATGTATATACCTGTAGAGAAAACAGTGGTAAAGTGTAGACTTCAGGCAGAACGTTGTAGGCACTACCTGTCGGGGAGTTAAAGTATTTTTTTTTTCTTTTTTGTTTCGTTTTTGTTTTCTCTGTTGCATCTTCAGTTTCAGAAACATCACTGTTAAATCCCAGTTGATTTTCATATACATATCTGAAGTATATTGTAAGAAATATGTTATAAATTAAAGTGTTATCCGTACTGTAGTCCACTTAGTAACCCCTTGTCATTGGCTCATTAGGAGAGACCAAAAATGCAGAGCCCACCCATAAAAGGCAATAAAATTTGGATTTTGTATACACTGTTGTTTCTAGTGCTGTTAAAACTGTTTAGCACAGTCTTGATGATCTACATGGTATTGAAATGAACAGCTGTGTGTGATTTCAAATCTTGCACATTGCTCTGACCACTCCAAAGCACACTCCATGCAGTGCAGTGCTGCTTCCCTCTTCTAGAACCCGCTTGACTGACTGCAATGTGTGTGTGTGTGTGTTCCGTCGCAGGGTAAATCGCGACGGCAGCGGCGTGCAAGGTGGACAATCTCTCGGTCACGGTGGCGCAAGCAGAAGGGCTCGAGCAAGGAAGAGGAGGAGAGCAACGACGATGACAGCGATGAAGACTACAAGGTTGAGAAGGACAGAGACCGAGATGAGGAGGATTCGGGGGAGGAAGAGACAGAAGCAGCCAATGACGACCCATGCAAGCGCTGCGGCCTCCCCAACCACCCTGAGCTGGTGAGTCCTTCACCTTGCAAAGACAACAGCTGTTAAGGGTTACGTTTTTTTTGTCTGAGCATTTAATTTATTACATGTTCTGTATTTAAATGTGGTTATAAAATAGTCTCTGGCTGAGAGAACACGCCTTGGGAAGCAAGCAAAGTGTTTTCTTAGCCGAAGTGTTCTCTTAGACACAGTGTTTGCCACCAGACACAATATGCAATTCCACAATATGAATAAAGGTGCTATACCTTTACCATGATCCAGTAACGGCTTGCTTGTTTTATCAGTACGAATAACAGAGAAATACAATCTTGAGGTGCATTCATTTATCTTTGTTTTCTTAATAGATTATCACTGCCTTGTGTACTTCTGTGTAACTAGTGAAACGTGTGCTTTAACACAAAATGTATGTGTGTGTGTGTATATATATATATAATATATATTTTAAAATTTTATTTGTATTGTTATGCAACCTGTTGAGATTTTCATTGCAGTGGTTTAGTGTTGCAGTGGTGCACAGAGTGGGGGGTGCGGAGAGTCAGTAAGGGAGGCGCGAGTATGACTAGAGGAAGTTCTGTAAAAAAAAAAAATTATATTTGTATTTATATTTTAAGTGTTTTTCTCGGATTTAATGTAAATCGTGTATTTTTTCTTAGATTGAACCCCCCAAAAATTCTGATTTAGCTTCATACATAAATGTTAACAAACGCATTCTTAAGTTTTGAAATGTGTACATTTTTTTGGCATTGTAGAATGCAGAGTAGGCTGGGAAGCGGTGACATTGGCTCTCAGAGTGTAACAGCAGCTCTGCAGCATACAGTGCCAAATCAAGAGCTTCAGTGGGATTTTAACACCAGATTTACTGGCAAAATAAAGTTATTTTATGAAAACCCAGATTTCAGATTTTTTATTTTTTTATTTTTTTTTTAATTTAGTAGTCGCCAATTTAAGATACGCGTTTTCAACATTTATACATTGTACCTGAAAGTACAATTTTAAAAACTTGTAAGAATGGGTTTGTTACTATTTATGTATTTAGCTAAATCTGGACTTGTTGGTGGTTAAATCTAGGGAAAAATATGTGATTTCTATATCGATTTATAACACAATGTACGCGAAGTAAGGGGGGCGGCATATCAAAAGTTTGCTCACCACTGTACTATTGTACCATGTAGTGAAGTTAGTTATGTGGAGTATAATAAGTATAGGTTCAATATTTCATGGTAAATTGTTAAACAAATTCCTTTAGTTTACACAAGGGGTAATTTATTTGAAAAAATGTTCTATTTGAAAAAATACCTTCTAAAGGTAGACTATTTACTTATCTTAGTGAGGATGAAAATGTAGTAGTGTGTTCTGGAAAGGGGAAAAAAAATTGATTTTCTCTCTACAGTCTGAAATGCGGTTTTTATAGCACTTTAAAGATAGTGTGGTAAAAACGATGATAAAATGTATGACAAAACTGCTTTATAAACATAAAAACGAGGTAGTTACTGGGTACAGCATGTCCCTGTGCACATAAATCCACCAACTTGTGCAGCTGTAGGTTGGCTTACGTAGCATTTCTTATTTTTTTTGCCCCTCAGATTCTCCTGTGCGACTCTTGCGACAGTGGCTATCACACAGCTTGTTTACGTCCCCCATTGATGATCATTCCCGATGGAGAATGGTTCTGTCCTCCTTGTCAACATGTAAGTGGAAAGATTTGCGCCTCTTCTTTTTTTTTTTTTTTTAAACTATATAGAATTCCACTTCTTGGGAACTGATTCTACTCAACCTTTGATGTGTATTAAATATGCAGTCAGTTACATAGAACATGTGAATATTGTATTTGTGTCTTCCAGAAACTCTTGTGTGAGAAGCTGGAAGAACAGTTGCTGAACTTGGATGTAAATTTGAAAAAGAGGGAACGTGCGGAGAGAAGGTAGGAATGTCACTGATTGGCTCCAGTGTTTAAATTGCAATAGCATTGTATGTGCACACATTTCTTAATACTCTGCGCTGTTTGAAAGAAACCATACAAATAATAGTACACAATGTGGGCTTCATTGAGCGGCCTTGACTGGATTGGACTAATTTGGATTGGGAAAAAAAAAAGTCAAACAAAATGACAATTCTGTCAAAACATTAGTTTTAGTTTTATAAATTCATGCCAGAGTGTTTTGAGTTATAGATTTAAAATGCTCAAGCATAAACCCATTCCCTAAGAATACTGTACAGGTTTGTGTTTTTATGATTTTTTTTTTTTATTTAGTTGTCAGCAAATGTTTTTATAATTTTCTCTTCAATTTGGAATAGCCAATTATTTTTAGGCTCAGCTCATCGCTACCACCCCTGAGCTGACTCGAGAGCGGCGAAGACAAACACACGCTGTCCTCAGAAGCGTGTGCCGTCAGTCGACCGCTTCTTTTACACACTGCAGACCCACCATGCAGCCACCTGAGAGCTACAGCGTCGGAGGACAACGCAGCTCTGGGCAGCTTACAGGCAAGCCCGCAGGTGCCCAGCCAGACCACAGGGGTCGCTGGTGCACGGTGAGCTGAGGACACCCTGGCTGACCTAAACCCCGCCCCCAGGCGGCGCTCGGCCAGTTGTGCGCCACCCCCTGGGAGCTTCCGTCCACGGTCGGCAGTGGAATAACCTGGACTCGAACCGACGAGGTCCAGGCTATAGGGCGCATCCTGCACTCCACGCAGAGCGCCTTTACCAGATGTGCCAGTTGGGAGCACCTTGTACAAGTTATTTTGACAATATACATGCTACCCTCCTCCTCCCTCTGCCTCTTTGATATCTTCCTCTATTGCATCATTGATCATCTCATCAAAATCATCAAACTTTTGAGTTCTTTGTTTTTTCATGGTGGGCATAAAATACTAATTTTAAAGTTCTTCATTGAAGCATCATGTCTGTTTGTTGTCAGGTTTCATCATAAGTATCTTAAGCAAACAACAGGGTAGCGGACAGATCTATAAACTCCACAAAATTAAACACTGGAAGCCAAGAACCCTTAATACATTGTATACTGAAATGATGCTGTCTAATAGAGTGTGGATATCAAAGTATTTACTGTAAACCGTGTTTCCAAACTGCTGAAAAATACTTCTTAAACGTTTATTGTCCCCCGCTGCAGTACCAACACACATTGGAGAATGTAACTAAAGAATCGACTTGTCCTTTATGACATGTGATCCACTAGACCTATTTAAGCTATGTTGTGTGCAAATATTCAGCAACAATGAACGACTTTTCAAGGCCAATTGTCTCTCTCTCTGCATGGGGCCTTCCTGTATTAGTTAAAGGAATGTAGAGCTCTGGAGTGAATTCCTGCTAAATAAAGCTATATGATCGACATCTCTCACATTCCCAACAGACGAGAACGCTTGGTGTACGTTGGTATCAGCGTTGAAAACATCATCCCTGCTTCTGTAAGTAGTATGGACTTGGATACTAATGGTGCTAAGGTCAGTGGAGTTTTCCCATGGGTTTTGGTCTGTTTTGAAAAAGAATCCTCCTGAGGTAATCATCATTGATGTGCCTCTTGGAGACTAGCTTTTAATTGCAATGTATTTTTATTGTACTGCTTGCATGCTTACCTATTTATTTCATAATATATGTATATATTATTTAGCAGACGCTTTTATCCAAAGCGACTTTCAGAAATTAAATAAAATTAAATAAAATAAAATATAAAAGTAAATAAGTTAAGTTACAGGCAATATATATATATATATATATATATATATATATATATATATACACACACACACAGTGCCTTGCAAAAGTATTCAGACCCCTGACCAATTCTCTCATATTACTGAATTGCAAATGGTACATTGAAATTTCGTTCTGTTTGATATTTTATTTTAAAACACTGAAACTCAAAATCAATTATTGTAAGGTGACATTGGTTTTATGTTGGGAAATATTTTTAAGAAAAATAAAAAACAGAAATATCTTGCTTGCATAAGTATTCAACCCCCACACATTAATATTTGGTAGAGCCACCTTTCGCTGCAATAACAGCTTTAAGTCTTTTGGGGTAAGTATGTATCACACAGTGTCGGAGTGATTTTGGCCCATTCTTCTTGGCAGATTTGCTCCAGGTTGTTCAGGTTGGTTGGACGACGCCTGTGGACCGCAATTTTCAAATAGTGCCACAGATTCTCAATGGGATTGAGATCAGGACTTTGACTGGGCCACTGTAGGACATTCACCTTTTTGATCTTGAGTCACTCCAATGTTGCTTTGGCCTTGTGCTTGGGATCATTGTCCTGCTGAAAGGTGAATTTCCTCCCAAGCTTCAGTTTTTTAGCAGACTGAAGCAGCTTCTCTTGCAGTATTTCCCTGTATTTTGCTCCATCCATTCTTCCTTCAATTTTAACAAGATGCCCAGTCCCTGCTGATGAGAAGCATCCCCACAGCATGATGCTGCCACCACCATACTTCACTGTAGGGATGGTGTGTCTTGAGGCATGGGCAGTGTTAGGTTTGCGCCACACATAGCGCTTTGGGTTTTGGCCAAAAAGCTCTATCTTGGTCTCATCTGACCACAAAACCTTTTCCCACATCGCAGCTGGGTCACTCTCATGCTTTCTGGCAAACTCCAGACGTGCTTTCAGATGGTACTTTTTGAGTAACGGCTTCTTTCTTGCCACCCTCCCATACAGACCAGTGTTATGCAGAGCTCTTGATATGGTTGACTGGTGCACCATTACTCCACTCCCAGCCACTGAACTCTGTAGCTCCTTCAAAGTGATTGTTGGCCTCTCTGTGGCTTCTCTCACAAGTCTCCTTCTTGTTTGAGCGCTGAGTTTTGAGGGACTGCCTTTTCTTGGCAGTGCCTGGGTGGTGTGATGCAGCTTCCACTTCATGATTATTGATCCAACTGTGCTCACTGGGATATCCAAACACTTGGATATTACTTGGATATTATTTTCCTTCAGATTCACAGCCTGACCAATGATCCTTCAACAGTGGGGTTTTTATCCAGAAAATGTGACAGCAACTTTAATGTTTCACAGGTGGAGTCCAATGGTAAGGTAATTGTGTCCTCGTTAGGGCAATTTCTTTCATCGGTGTAAACTGGGAGCTTCCACAGCACAGGGGTTGAATACTTATGCAAGCAAGATATTTCTGTTTTTTATTTTTCTTAAAAATATTTCCCAACATAAAACCAATGTCACCTTACAATAACTGATTTTGAGTTTCAGTGTTTTAAAATAAAATATAAAACAGAACGAAATTTCAGTGTACCATTTGTAATTCAGTAATATGAGAGAATTGGTCAGGGGTCTGAATACTTTTGCAAGGCACTGTGTATATATGTGTGTGTGTGTGTGTGTGTGTGTGTATATATATATATATATATATATATATATATATATATATATATATATATATATATATATATAATATACACAATATACACACACACAAAATAAATCTGAGTAAAGGAAAATACAAATAAAGGTTGAATATATGATTGATCTTTGCTTGGACTTCAGGAACAATGTGGCAGTGTACTTGTATTCTGTTTTGCCACTCCAGATCAAAATAAGACTCCCATTAAATAGCAGTTAGAAACATTAACAAAAGGTTACAGAACATCCTGCAGTGTTTACTTTACCGTTGCTGTCTCGCAGCAGTACATTTCAATAACTTAATCCCACATTTTATTGGGGAGTGTTTGGTCAGGAGAAAGAGAACTTCTCTTCTGAACACTGCAGTGTATCCACATCATGCTCGCTCCTGTAACAATGCTTATTTTCTATTCACCAAATAGCCGTTTATTTCAATCGGAGCAACTGCAATTGAGGAGAATTGAGAATTGTGCTGCCTAGATGATTTTATGACCTTTTTTATGATCTGAATAAAAACTAAAACATAGTAATAATTTTCACATTAAACAGTGCAGGGAGTTCTGTAACACTTTAATTAGCCACAGTGTGTAAAGTAACGCACTCAAACTACCGTGCAACAGGAGACATGTTTCCATCCTTGTGACTTTGAAATGTTCTGCATTAACACTTTTTCCAAACAGCTGAAATCTTGTCGGTGTGTCACAAATTTAAGCTACTATAATACATGGATAGTACCTTTTTAATTTCAGGCTGGCTGATTTAAAAAAAAAAAACCAAAATAAAACAAACAAAAAAATCACATAATACATGATTCTCAATGCCCATCACAGTTCCAGAAGTTACTGAAATACAAACTCTGTGAAATGGTTATGGTTCCATAGCTTTATATACACTCTTTTAAAGCAACTCTTGGTGTAAAACCATGTATTATATAAAAAGAGTCATACAGTGAACTATGAGAAGGTCATTCAGTTTCAGGGTTTCTTTGATATGATGTCACCCCCAACTTCAGTGGAACAGTTTTCTTGTAATGCACAGTTATATGTATATCATGGTTCACATCAAACTGTGCTACCTATCATTTGAATGAGCTTTTTTTTTTCCCCTCACTGCTCCCCTGATGATTTTGGATTCAAATTTGTGTCACACCAAACAAGATTCATACCCACTGAAACTAGAAATGTCTTTGAGGGGGTTGGATCTGAGGTGACCCCTTAAACAAACACTGAAAAAAAGCTCAACTCCACCTGGTTCAGAGAGGCAGGGGAGCTACACATATTAAACTTTGAAGCATTTTGAATTTGCTAATGGAAATCGTTCGTGACCCAGAACAGTAAACGGCAGTAAACCTATTGGTCTGTTATACATTCATTGGTTTAAGTTGCTCTGTGGCACGTAAATAGTAGCAGCAGCAATGTTCAGGACTCTCAGCTTTGGTAGGGCGCACCCCTGACTGTGTCTTTTCTATGTAGAATACCTTCCCTATGATTAATTAACGCCATCTTTGATATTCACACAGGAGCCAGATACGGAAGAAGGGAAGGAAGAAAAGAAGGAATCGAAAAAGTGTAAGAATTTGGAAAGGAGGTCTACAAGAGCAAGGAAATCTATAAGCTACAGGTATGAGTTACTGTGTACTGTAAATACTGTAAATAACACAGTCTGGTGCAGGAAGACAGCTGTAAATCCGGAATGTTGGATTCGGGATAGAGTTAGGGTTCTTGTTGAGTTGATTGTCTCAGGATTTTACTGTGAGCTTGCATATCTGTGATATGTAAAAAAAAAAAAAAGTCTGCATGCTACTAATAATTATATGCTTAATAATGCATAATTTAGTTCCATAGCTATAATACAAAATAAGTAGTATGTAAGCATACATTTTTTTTCTGTACAGCCACTATTTAGCAGCTACAAAATGTCAAACAAAACCAGTTATTATAACGCTACCTAGCTGTACCAACTATGTAAACTACTTTTATGCTCGTTCTCACTCAAGGGGGGTTCATTTAAGCTAATGCAGTAATGAAGTAGGTACAGTAATATATAACTCTGAAAGATAAGTCAGGTTTCCAGACATTTTTTTTCTTGTTTTGTTTAGGTTTGATGATTTTGATGAGGCAATCGATGAAGCAATAGAGGAAGATATCAAAGAGGCAGAGGGTGGAGGTAAGCATGCATATTGTCAAAATAACTTTGTAATTGGTTTATGATTGAGTGTTTTAAATCCACAACCTGAAACACTCGGGTATAAATGTATAAGGTAAAACTAAAAGGAATGTTTTGACAAAATTGTCCTTTTTTATGGTCAATACTGGTATAAAAAGTATATTCTTTTAGTTTTTCCCGATTTATTCTCTAAGAAAGTATTGGTGTCCCGTCCTCCTTTACAGCCTTGTTGCCAAGGGTAACTGTGCTAAACATTCTCTTCATGGTGCCTTACTTTTGACTATTTGGGGATTGGAAAACCATGGTACTTTATTACAGTCTGAAGCGAATCACTGTATAATTTTGTGGTTCTCTTTTTAAATATGTTTCATGGAAACCAACCTGTCAAAAACCACATTGAAAGTCATTGGTGACGACCCTGTGGTGGTGTAATTTTTCCTAGTGTATTGAAAACAGGGAAATAAAACTATTGCATAGCAGGTTCATTACTACAAGCTTGAGTAGCCATGGTCTATAGTCTAGAACAAGCTCAGGTGTGTCTTATTAAACCAGGAATGTATCAGACTGTTATGCAATGAGAGTTATTTTCATCCCTGGGTATTCTGTAGCTTTGGTGTAATAATTAAAGTAATTGTTTGCCTGTGAGTACTGATTTATACAATTGTTTAAATACTGAAAGCTAAGCCTTAAAGACCAGACGCTTTATTTTTTATATATACTGTATATTTATTTGTTTTAATTTTAAATGGTACACTGTTACCAGTCAGAAATGACTCCATTATAAAATTTTCTTTTTTACTTCATTTTTATTCTAGTTGAACCTTCTATTAGGAACATCTTTTACAAATAAACAACCTTTGGGTTAGCTCCTGCTTGCAGGAGTCTCTGTTCCTGCCCATGTATCTGAAACCCTGCACTGTACGCAGTACATGCTTGTTCCCCTGACTCAGGTGCAGGCCGAGGGAAGGACATGGCAAACATCACGGGGCACCGGGGGAAGGACATCTCCACCATCCTGCAGGAGGAGGGCAAGGAGAATCGGCGGCCGCCGAGAGCGACAGCCGTCCACAGGAGGAAACGCAGGCGCCTCAACGACCTGGACTGCGACAGCACTGCGGACGAAGATGAGAGCGAAGACGAGTTCAGAGTCAGCGACAGGTAACTGAACACACACACCAGGGGAACAGAGAGACACTACTTTAAAATACTGCCCAGCAGGCTCCCCTGGTTAAAGCACAGCCGCATGGTGTGCAGGGTGAGTCATGTAGTCAGGGGAGCGCATGTTCATATCCTGGTTATGCGAAGTTGCTGGTCTTCGCTGGGGATTGTGGAGGGAGCGTTACATTGGCTGTGGCACTCCCGTGGGTTATGGAGGTAAAACCGCCAGGGACTGTTTCTCCTCATCGCGCTACAGTGGACCCTACCAGCAAAGCGCCTAGTAAGCTCAGGCAGACACCTGCTCTTGAGTTCCTGGGTGTAAAAGAGGAAACAGGCTTGGTCGTGGGATCGGAGGACTTCACTGAACCTTGAGTTCTCCTGCACTGCGTGGGGAATTGCTGGTGAGGGGAAAAAAAAATTATAATTTACTGTATTCCTTCAAATTTAAGACGCCCTTGAATTTAAGACACCGACCAAATTTACCACCCTCAATTTGAGGAAAAAAAAAAAACATCAAATAAATATGCATTTACAAAGATACAACCTCAGTTACGCTTTTGTATCCTACAAAACTGACACGAATCAGTGTTATTGTAGATTAACCACAGAGCTTGTTTATTGTGCTGCGTACTGTATAATACTTAACACATACCACTGCTCACTTACGGCATTACACACAACAGCAAGCATGACACAACACTCCATGGCATCAGGCAACATGTAACCCAGCAACCACAACAGCATTGAACTGTGGTATTGCTTGGCATGTCTCAAAATACAGGGTCTGATCAGCATTTCCGATCTCTCCAAGCTGGTACTGTTTGTTAGAAATGCTGAAATTGTAAACGTTTCTCTTGGAATTACTCAGGAAGCTTGTTTTTTTTTTCTCTCAGCAGTGTCACGTTGCTGCTTGTGTATTCAGGCAAACGCCTTTGTTGTCTTTTCTCGGCAGTCAGTCAAGCTGCTGTTTGTGTACTCAGGTAGTCACGTCTTGTGTTGGCAATTTTAATACACGCATCACTATACTGTATTCAAATTTCAGACGCAGGCAATTTTTTGAAGCAAAAACTGTGTCATAAATTCGAAGGAATACGGTAATTGAACTTTCTAAATTGGGGAGGAAATCATGGGTAAAATAATTTGGCATAAGATACTGCCCAGCTTCAATTGCGCATGTTATTGACACAGCAGGATAACCGATAATAATGAAATTGTTCTGCTTGTTATATCCTGATGTGACAATTCACAAATGTGGTTAATTTACCGTTAGGCCATGTTGACAGTAAATTATACAATAATTTACAGTGAAAGGGCCCTTCACTAATTTAAATAAACAAATAAATAAAGTATCTGCTACTCGCACATCTAAAATCTGAAAAGGGTTTTTGTGTAAGAAGCAAGAAACAAAAAAACTGTTTCACAAAGGAAATGGCAGTGCTTTAAACTAACGCCATCATCTCAATTTATTTTCCAAATAATAAAGCCATACAGTGTGGAGCGGCAGGTCTTTCTGTTTTTGCTTATTGATCACTGTTTTTTACCAGGTCTCCCTGAAAGATCTTGGGGACCTGCACGTTAAATCTGCAGAGAGTTTGTTGCACACATTCACATCCCTAATGAAGACTTGTCTTTGTGTTGCCCCTGCTCCAGCACGGAGGAGGAGGAGTTTGTTGTGTCGGAAGAGGAGGATGTGGACAGCGACGGGGACCCAGGCTCCAATGACAGTGACTTTGGGCTGCGCACTCGGAAGACTGCGCGGCAGAGGCGTGTCAAGCCCAAGAAGCAGAGCACAAGGCCGCAACGGAGGCGAGGCCGGAGAGAGTACTCCGACGATGATGAAGAGGAGGAGACTGAGGAGGAGGAGGAGGAGGAGGAAGAGATGGGTGCGGAACATATATATATTCACATTCTTTAAGGCAGAGGTTCCCAAACTTACACCCCCCCCAGGACAACAGGCAACTCCTGACTGACCCCCACCAATTTATAGAAGTGTGAAATTGTTTTCCCCTTACACACACCCTTTATACTTGTCAATACCAGTGCATGAATTGACAATGAATATTATACAACAGTGGTGATATTAGTGTTACATTTAAAATACAGTGACTAGAACCATAACAGTAGCGTTCATATAAATTAATTGATGTCAGCCCTGGGAACCATTGCATTGTCAGGTGTCGGGATCCTTTTTAAAGAATATTTCTCCATGTGCTACGGACCCTCTTAAACTATCTTGTGGTTCAACGGCCCCAAGTTTGGGAGCCACTGCTTTAAAGAACTGACCCAGTTCATGGAAGGCACTCCCTTATTTAGGTCTTGGGTGATGGAGGTTAGGTTCCCATCGCAATAGGAATGGGAATTTTAAACGTTTCAACCTATAAACTCTAAAGAATTGGTAAAATGTTTAATAATATGCTAAACGTATAACAGGTCACGTGACAAATGTCACCAAACGCATTTTTTTAATGCATTCATTTTAGTAATTTATCATCAGTAGCCCGTCACGTATGAGACTGCTTAGTGCCACAGTAAGGGCGGATATTATAAAAAGGAAGGGCTTTGGCATTTGGTGCAACAGAAAGATTGACACTGAGGCGGGTTTTATTCTCAGTCGATCTGACGCTTCATTGGTGCACTGTGTGTGTTTATGCTTGTAGTAGGTGTGGTATGGTATCAATCCCATGGCGGGGTTAAATAACATTGAGAAGCTTTTTATCTCTAAACAAAGGAAGCCACGTTTGGAAGTATTTTGAGGGACCAGACGAGAAAACCGTGGCATGTAAATAATTATGCCAAACAAAATTACCGTAGCACAAAAACACAAGTTTAATGCTTCACAGTTTGAAATGAAAACATTCCGAATTATTGTGAATGGATGATGGTAATAAAAAGCAAACATCCATAACAACATTTGCTATAGATGTGGCCGAACAGGGCGTGATCACGTTATCCTCATGAGGACAGTGCATGTGAATCGTGAATGCTGCAGTTTTGAAATCCATGTAAGATTATCCTAATACTCTGCTGACCCACAAAACAGTAACAGCGAGGCTGGAAAACGTAAAGAAAAGCTGTTCATTCCCCAATCTTCCCATATAAGTGGAAGGCTTTTTTCACTGGAAATTGTTCTATAAGCTTTTGGACCGAACGGCCGTTTATGTGTAGTATAGTTTTTATTTGTATGTTGGAACTACTGCACTAAAGTAAAGGACCCCTGAGACAGTTCAAACAGGTAGGCCAGGCATCTCGATTTACAATTTAACGTAAAGTTGTGTGGATGCGTGAATTTGAATACTAATACTTGACCATATACAATTAACTACACAAGAAGTCAAACATTATATTTAATTACTTAATATATTACTTGATTGTGTGTTAGTTTGGCATTTAATGTTTGGGAGGTTTATGTACACTAGTACAGTATGTAGAGGAGAGTGGCGTTTGATTCGAGTACTCGGAAATTGTAATGGTCAAGTTCTCGTCTCGAGCAACAATAGATCTCAAAAATCCCACTGCTACTATCAAAGACCGAAGATAGTTATATCTTCACTAGCAACTTTAATTGCAACCATCAATATAAACATTTCAATATATACTTTGATGTGTACGTGTTTTTTTTTTTTTTTAATTTTGCTTTGTAGTTAAGTTTTTTCGATGTCAAAATGTTACTTGCTTATTTAGGGTTTATTTGCTTAGAAAATACTAACCAGGACTGTCAGTATCAGAATGTAATATAAAGAGAGAGTGTGTGTGTGTGTAGATATGGTTTAAACGCTGACATTGCTAAGAGTTTAAACGTTCATAAAAATTTACCAAAAGCACATCCCTACATCGTAACCAACCAGACGAAAAAGAAATGCTTTGTTTGATGTGGATCCAGAATGTAATAAAGCTCAAGGAATCGTCATACAGACAGACATGCACCACCTTTAATTTTAAAATTACATTTCTTTGGTTCATAAAGTATTGTGATGACTTTCAATGTAGGGGGTATTGTGCAAAGTATTACTGGTTTCTAGTTGTGCCAGTTATTATTCATTTCTAGCCTGAACGCTAACCACTGTTTTATGCTTTCTAGTACCTAAACATGTACTTTTATTGTACATAGTGATGTTCATAAGTTGGCCAATGAATCACTCCTGTGGAATTCATAATTAAAGGGTATCACCATTGAGGTCCGCCACTGTTTAGATCATTGAAATAAACCCCAATGTGACCTACAGCAAAGGTACCGAAATGCAGCAGTTTATCTATAGAGTTGTATTTCAAATGTGTGCATATCTTACATTTAAAAATACAAGCATTTGAAGGCATTGTTTAACGCCCCTTTAACTCCTTGTCTGGTTCTTTTCATGATCAGAAACGGAGCGTTCGAGTGACTACAGCGATGATGACCTGGACATGCGCAGGCGGCGGTCGCGGAGGAGCCTGAAGAAGGAGGTGAACTACTGCGAGACCTCCGAGAGCGAAGGGTCACGGAAGGGCAGACTCACGGAGAAGCACAGACCTCACCGACGCATGCTCTCCAGCTCTGACAGCGAAGGTGAGCCAGCCAGCCAGCCAGCCATGGCGTACCAATTTACTTTGTTTCAGAACGTTAAGGGGAACAGAACATTAGATTTCATTCTTTCATTTGATAAGATTTTTTATTTTGTTTTATTTTTAAACAGTTTATTGCCTCCTTAGAATAACATTATCTCTTGCTTTTTTGCTGTGTTGTAGGTAATATAAAACCTAAAAACAGACCAGTGATACTAACTCACTTGTGGCTTCTTCAATCCATTCCCAGCCAGGTCCTTCATTGGTAATTATTTGATAATAATTAGAACAAGTTCCTGGAAAGGATTGAAAGAGCAACAAGGGACTACCACTAAAGATGGCCTTTTCCTGCAAGAGGGTTTTTCATTTAAAAAGTGATATCAATAAATCAACCAAATGAAATACATCTTTAATGATAAAACCTAAGCTTCCTTAAAAAAACAAAAATGCAAGTAATAAAAAATGGGGCTGCTAGTCTCTGGGGCTTTGCTCACCAGTCTCACACCAGTTATTCATACTTAATAGGACACCATTTGGTCATTGCATGCAGGCTGCATGCTGCATATTGGAAACTGTGTGAGGTAGTTTCATAAGACCTGTAACAATATGGCTTAAGAGACATTGTGGTGGATTTTCCCCTTTCCTATTATCGACTGTTGAAATCCGCCTTCATTTAATTCAAAAAGTACTAACTCAAATAACTAATGCCTTCTCTTTCCAAAACTATTGTATTGTATTGTATTTAATTGTTTGTGGAATATTTTTGAAGTGTTTACACCGGTCTTACAAAACTATAACCAAAGTCTCCCTGAAGTTCACTGATGAAAGCAAATGTGTGATTTCTTTTGTTTTTCAGCGAGTTCCCATACCAAAGACTCGGAGGAAGAGGAGGAGAGGAAAAGGAAAAAGGAAGACTCCTCTGAGGACGACTCGCATCGGCGGCGACGGCTGAAGCTGAAACGGAGGAAAGCTTCTGAAGAGGAGGATGAAGATGATGATGATGACGAGGAAGAAGAGCAGCGCCCTGTCCGCAAGAGGCTAAACCGCATCGAGACTGACGAGGAGGACGAGCAAGAAGAGGTCGGGGAGGAGGATAAAGAGGGTCCTCAGAAGAAGAAGGAAGAGGAGGCAACAACTAGGAAGCCACCTTGTCTGTCTGAGAAGACTAAGAAACCCAACAAAATAGCCAGCAGCGACGACGAGGAAGACACTGTCAGCAAAGGGGAGAGCCCTTTGGACCTTAACCTGGAGGACCTGCCCTCCACTAACGGACAAAGCCTTGGGAAGGGCCTGGAGAGTTTAATCACAAAGCCCGGTGCTGGAGTAGCTGCTGGTGTGGATTGTGGCGGGGCTCCCAAGAGCAGTGGTGCCACTGCCACAGCCCTCCGTGTAACAAGTCTGGCACCGAACGGCACCGCTGGGCAGGAGGGTCCCCCACAGGAAGAGGATGAAGACGACCTTTTGGGTGTGACTGACCTTGTAGATTACGTTTGTAATAGCGAACAGTTGTAAGAAAAAATATATATATATTTTTTTTTTTCACCTCCCTTAGTACAAGTTTAGGGGCTAATTTATTCCATAGTAGCTGTTGATTCCAAAAAGAGGCAAAGGAAAGCATAACGTGGGGGAGGTGGGTGTGCTTTTTCCATTGCTCTACACATATATCTAAAGACTTCTCATTTCCTTTGCCTGTGTCCTTCCTCTCTTCATGGGGAAAGATCGATTTTTTAAAAAGTTATTCTGGAGGTAAATTTTATGATGTAGATTCCCATTGTTGTACTCTCTCTCTCTCTCTCTCTCTCTCTCTCTCTCTCTCTCTCTCTCTCTCTCTCTCTCTCCTATTTGTCAGTCCATGTATCACCTAAAAAAGTTTTTTTTTTCCACAGTCAGAGGATTTGTATATTTTCTAAGAAAAGTATATATTTGGCACTAATGTGTTAAAAAAAGAAAAAAAAGAAACAAAAGCATCAAAACGCATTCCATACACGCCAGGACTTGGAATTTTAATGAAGTGTCTATTGATGTTTTATGTTTAAAATGTTCATTTGCTTTTTGGTTCCAGAGTTTTGTAACATGGAATGGAAATAAGTGTGTGTTTTTTATTTTAAATTTTATTTCTCTCATTTAAAAAAAAAAAAAAAAACATTTTCTAAAACATTTTGGTCAGTTGCTACCAAGACAGTTTTGGTGTGGTCTGCATAACTGAAGAGATGTATTCAGTACAAGACTGATGATTCGAAATGCCTCCTGTAAAAGTGTGCAGTTTGTAAATAGGGTTGCTAAGTACACAAATAGCTTATTTCATAAAAAAGTAATTCCAGTCGGCACCGCTTTATCGGGACGCCTCAAGATAAGTAAAAATATCCTGAATAAGCAACTGTTCCAGTTAGAGAGGCATTTGAGATGACCTTAGTCACACTTTTTTTGTTTCTAAATGAAAAGAAAAATGAAATCACATCACAGTATGATTAATTCTGATGAGCTACTTTTATATAGTAAGATACAACAGTGTTTAATGAAGGACTGTTTCATTATAAGGCATACATCTTAAAGATGTATAGCTTTAAACACTCCATCATAAGATCTTGATACAAAAAGATTCAAACGTTATTG
This sequence comes from Acipenser ruthenus, assembly GCF_902713425.1. Lineage (NCBI taxonomy): Eukaryota > Metazoa > Chordata > Actinopteri > Acipenseriformes > Acipenseridae > Acipenser > Acipenser ruthenus. The sequence goes on along the minus strand of NC_081197.1, from coordinate 12,742,316 downwards.
CAAACAAAGTACAAATGTAAAGGCATGGCTAAACCATTATAATGGCACTTGACACCTTTTTAAACTTTCATTTGGTTTGTTCTTTTCAGCTGAACCTAAATGGGTTCTTACAAGTTTTCTATTAAGAAACAACTTTGTTTGAAGGGATATTTAAAAAAGAAAAAGAAAATGGTCCAATTTGGTATTTTTTCAGTTTTTTTTAAAAAAGATATTTATTTGATTCTTGTGAGTCATGCCATCGAGTGGTTGGCAAACCCATTTAGAAAAACGGTTTTGGGAGTTATCACAAGATGATGCGTGTCTTAGATCCTTTGCAAAAATGTGTATTATTTTTATAACTCCCTTTATTAAATACTTTGCAGAATTTCATGTTCATAGCAGAAGGATTTCTTTTGACAAAAATCTCTACTGTGATGTTGTGGCAGGATTAAAATGTGCCTGGTACATAGTTGAGTATGTACAGTTACTTAATGGTTTTAATAACTTGAGTCTAATCTTACAACAAATGTAGTTTACGCACTCATCTTGGAGGATCATTAGGGATTTAATCCTTTGAGCTCCAAGATATTGCTTAAAACCTTGATGGTGTTTTGTATGTGTATTTTTAAATATAAATACATACATTGACAGAAGACAAGGCCCTGATAGCTGTCTACTTAATCGTGTATATATTTGTAGCTTACAACTAACATGTTTTAGAAGCTTTTTAAAACAAATCCAAAAAGATATAAATCAGTTATTTTATAATTGCTGCTGCTTTTATATTTTTCTTTTGTAGTAAGTTGTGATTCTTCGCACAATTTGTGTAATGTAAAGTATTGGAACGTTCAAAGTCATACTGTTATCTGTAGAGCTGGGTTGAAACTACCCATCCCGGCTTTCTCATTTTAATACACAATGTATTCCACAGTTACCTTCCACTTTTGGTACTGCACTGCAGACAGGAGTAAATCCAAAGCTGTAAAGAAGATTTTAAACATGACTACAATTACTTTAGGGCCTAACATGTGCTTGGCCTGTATACAATCTGCTTTTAATAGTGTTTTAGGGTCAACATCTCCTTGGGCTGCTTCAGAACATCAAGGGTATTTCATGGTCATCTTGTCGAATACATTTCTTCAGTACATTTTTTTTTTTTTTTTTTAAATACTGGGGTTTTCTTCAACAAATTCTAAATTTTTCGTCCACATTTCAGGTTGAGAACCACATTTTATAGGTCACAAAAAGAGCAGTCCATTTTTTAACGAAATGCCCCCAAAATGTAAGACTTTGACGTTACTAATAAAAATAAATAACAAATAAAAGAAATGTGTAAAATAAAATAACTTATGTTGTCATATCTTCTTTTATTGCCACACTTAAAGACTAACATTAGTTTATATACAGTAGTACTGTAACAAGATTTTTCAATACATGTCCTGCATTAAAAAAGCAAGGATTACATTTGTTTTAATAACAAATGTTGACGTAGTAATTCTAAGGATTTTCATTTGTTCACCTGTAAAGTGTGCCCTCCTCCCTCTGTTTTGGCTTTCCACGTTGTTGAGATCACTTAAAGCCTTTGTTATTGTTGGAGTTGCCTTCCATTGGAACATACTGATATTGTATTTAAATTGATACAGCATATTTTGAGAGGGTCTACAAGCATTTACATGCAGCTTATAAAACGTTGTGTACTTTATTTTTGTACTTACTCCACCAAATGTTTTTTAATGTCACCTTGTGTGCTCAAAGGGTTGAAACAAAATTGTGTCACTGTTTTAATTCTGGGATTAGTGTAAATCTAAAGAAATTACAAATCAGAAAAAGTTAGTGCCAACGTTTTTGTTAAGTAAGTGTTAAATGTTGTCTGATAAACAGGTCCTGAACAGACTGTAATGTGCTAGGCCTCAAGCAGTGCAGTTTAGCTGTAGGCCGTGTGTCTGTGTAACACTTTTTTTTTCTTTCTTTCAGAACGTTTTGTTAAAACCTGCTGTAATTTCTTTCATATAAATAAAAAAACTTGTACATTTGTCATAAAAGGTTAAAACCTACCTTAACAACCCTGTGTTATGTTGTTTTTTTTTTTTTTAAACAGGAAATTAACCTTTTCACTGCTGCATGGTTTTTAACCTCTGGACAAATCAAAGATACAGGTCTTTTTCACGTTTCCATATTCATATTTACAAACCATTCGATCTGCTATCATACGCTCTGTTTAGATCTGATATCACACACTATTTATATTATGGTACTGGGATGCTTTGTTTTTGTTCACAAAACTGCAATGTAGAGTCAATCTACAGGAGTTAGGAAAGCAGACCTTTATAACAAACCTTGGAAACATGCAACACAAACAAAAAACTGCTTTTCCATGTGAGGTGTAATATCTACCAACTGAGAAAAGAATAACAAAGAACACCTCCATATTACCTTATGCCAAGGAGAACTTAGAATGAAGGTGCTTTCCTAAAGAATTATAAACATTCAGTTGTAACGAGCCATGCTGCCTATTACAATCTAGGGAAAACAAGTGAGTATTTAGATCAGACTGAAACTGCACAGAAGTTCTGAGTTCAATCCACTTGGTGCAGCATAGTATTGTGTACAGAGTACAGTACAGTTGCACTGGCCAGTATTGCAGTGCTGAAATGTGCTATTGAGCCATCAATTACAAGCGATCGTATCTGTAATACAGAGTAAGGCAAAGCAATATTAAAATATGTGTATGATGGATGGAAAGAGTTTATTAGAACAGTGTGATCGTTAATGGCGATTGAAAAATGTTAAGATTTAAGATGATGGAGCTCATGATTTATATGAAGATGACCGACTGGAATCCTGCCATGAACAGTTAAAACGAAGTTAATAACTCAAGATAACAGACCGCCACACACAAGTGCTCCTGTGTATGTGATGGCCTGTTGCAACACTTAACTATGTAATGCGTAATTCTATAATGTAAGTAGGATTATTGTACAGTATCTAAAACAAATACATTTGTATGAAGGACATTTAGACTGAATGGATGGATAGAACGCAAGCAAATTGCTAGGGAAGACTTGCAAAACGCGATTAAAAACTCTTCTAGTCTTTGTATGGGGACATATGGAAGACAGAAATGCATGATGACCTCAGATGAGGATGCCATTTTTCCCCCCATATAAAGCAATGGAAAAAATTAAATTTTTGTTTTTAAATGAAAAATGTAGTTATGTGTCCAAAATGACTTCAAATGTTTGTTTTTTTTTCACCAGCTATGCTCAATATTTCATGCATGAAAGGGTTAATACGGTTTGTGCACTTTTTGCTCCTCTCCTGTAGGTGGCAGTAGCGGTTTCTCTTTTAAATGACAAAATGACTCTTCTCTTGGAGCAACGTTCGGCTTCTTGTTTAGTACAGCGAGGTAATGAGGTCGACCGGCGGGGGTTGGGTTTGTACTTGCAGTAAAAGCAAAGCATGGAGTGACTGTAGACGTAGAAAGAGAAACATCCAACCGGGGAAGTAAGTGCTGTGTGCAGCCTACGGAGACATTAGGATCCCAGCTATTGAGAGAAAAAAAAGTTGCTTTGTTTTTTCTTCGTTTGCTAAAGCGCTAGTATTGGGCAAAAGACAATATTTGCGTCAGTTACACTTTGATAACTATTTTTTTTATGTTAAATTGTTAGAATAATCAGTGAAGATAATATGGTTTTGCTGAAAAACGTTACCCCTCCCTGCGAAGGCGTCCGGTACCAGCAGTCTGAGACCACAGCAGTTTTGGACGGGAAAGGACTTGGCTCCGGAACACTCTACGTTGCTGAAAAGTACGTTTTCCTTTTTAGACCACTGACGTCGTATTCATATTTCAGTCAGCTATGACTATGAGCAGTTAGTGATGTTTCATGCGTGTGATATTTATCTTCTGATCTGATTAAAGGTTTTCAATTCAGTTCGACTACTGAGTCAGGCGCGCACGCATGGATATCAACGTGTCTGTTTTATAAACAGAATATATTCCTATAAACTATGTATTTTTGATGTATACTTTTTTAATTTTATACATTTGCTATATGGCAAAAGTTTAGTTTTTATTTGGTATCTCTGAGATCACAGATGCATTGTATAGCAGCGTATACCAAATGTAAACGCCAGATCCCGCGCTAAATACAGTAGAATACTGTTAAATACACAATCAGCAAGTATCTACATCATTATTCTTCATTAGTATTACAATACATTGAAATCGTGTTTTTATTTAAGCTGTGGCTTTTAGTTTGTCAGACTACTGTACCATCCATAGCACTATTTGTAGGTGCCAGAACAATAAAATGCTTCACAATATCAATGACAACAGCAACCAGGCTGAAATTACCAGCTGACCTTATCGATCTGTCCGTTTGTGTGTGTGTGTAATTATATATATGATAATAAAAGCATTATCTTGACAAATAAAGTATGTCCATTTAATTATTATAAGTGGGTTGTTTTAATATTTCATCAACATCTCTGTATTGAGCTGCCATATAAACACATGCGCCCAGTACAGATACCTGACTGACTGATACGGTTTGGCTTGATGCAGATTGGCCTCTTGCCCTCTTGCTGTTAAATAATCCTGTATCAATTACATGTGTATGTAAATCAATTAGGATCGGTTTATCATGTAAAAAATGTTGGATCAACATACAATAGTGTCCCATTTTTTTTTAATAAATAGAATGTTAAGGCTAGCACTTACCTGCTGATTAAAAATCATATTTGCAGTAATCTTCAGGGTTCTAGGACACAATCCACCAAGTAGCTTGGCATGGGGTATATCCATCCATGCTGTGGCTTATCTGTCAAACCTACTGCAGAGTGATGAATTTAGATACTGGTACAGAACAGGCCGTAATGCAATAAGCAGTGATACCCATAGTGGGTGCTGTTGAAGTCCACATGTGAATATCTTATGGTTAACTATGTGCAGCTCTAAACACTACACAGGTCTGGATAACTATAGTAACATGGATTAATGCTGTGGCGCTGTGCTGTGTTTCTTTTCACTTAGCCGTTTGTCCTGGTTTGATGGAACAGGAATGGGCTTCTCGCTGGAATACCCTTCCATCAGCTTGCATGCCATCTCTCGGGACGTGAGCGCCTATCCACAGGAGCACTTGTATGTGATGGTCAATGCTAAGCTGAGTGGTGAGTCTGTATATTCACAACTGTAGTATTGGAGTGTTTTAATGGTGTTCTTCAACATAGCATCAGATGAGTGGTGTCCAAGCCACATGGTGATTGTAGCTTTCCAGGACCCCTGACTTCCCAGCTGAGCTCCCGGTCTCTTCAATGCGATGTGTGTGGGAGAAACAGACATGAGTAATTTCATACTGAAAATCTGGAACGAAAAATAGTTCACAAGTAGTTTCAATTTTTCAAGAATAATATTATTTTGCAGCTTGCATGCTGAAGCAGCGTCCGTCTTGCCCCTAGATTTACTGAACAGTGAATTTATTGCAGCAAAATAAGAAAACCTCTGTGGAGCATAGAAGTATTCAACACAGCGCAGTGAAACATTAGCACTTTAGTTCATCAGCTGTTGTCTGGGCAGCGAAAATGTGCAGTTTTTTTTTTATATACAAGACACGGTCTGGAATTGGTGTCACAACGGAGACAATCATGTTCTCTCCTTTTGCACATTTACAATGCTGTTTTAGCTTTTTCCAAAGAGAAACTTTGCTGTAGGAAATGCTGTGTTTACAAGCATGACAATCACCAGTCGTTTTGGAGGGAGTTCTAGTTGAGAATGTTGGATAGTAGAGCCACATTATTTATTGTCCAGAATGCTCCTGCTAGGAGAGTGAAGTTTTAGTATTCTGTGCTTGTCCGAACAAGCCTTTCTCTTTACTACTGAGTGTTGCTTCTGGCCCTGGTTTCCTTTTCCCAGTTGTAACTAGGCTATTATTTCTTGGAGTTTAACAAAATGTGCTTCAGTGTTTTTAACTGTAACCCTGTATTTAGAGAGTGGTTCTCAACTACAATTATTTCAACTGCTCATAAAATAACATGCCCTCTGAGACTGCTGACAGAGTGGCAATTAAGAATGTGAAACAGATTTTAATATTGATCTCGTTCCAGAGGAGGGTGGGGCAGCTGAGGAGTCTGAAATGAAGGAGAAAGACTCGGAAGGCGAGCAAGACGAGAGTGATGAAGACACGGATCCCATCACAGAGATCCGATTCGTACCCAGCGACAAAGCAGCACGTCAGTACATCACTGGGCTGCTTTCTGAAAGGATTGCAAAGTGGTTTAGGAGTGCAAAAACTATTTCAATAAATCGCCAATAACCAAGGCATCAAAATCTAATTTTCCCCCTCCTGTTTAATTTTTTGTGTTTTGAGGATTATATATATATTTTTCTAAACTGTTAAGGAAACAGATTGTTAAATTAATATCAAACTTTATTTAATACATTAAAATAGACTATTCCCTATAGTGTGTTTGGTTATATGATTTGATACCTGGTTACCAGTTCAGTTATAGCTGCGGACATGCTCTGGAAAGCTGTTTATCAAGTACCCTTGCCTGGACAGTTTGCTGTCACTTTTGTGGTTTTATATTTTGTATTTCATAGTGCTGTACACATATGGGCTTCAACAGTTTCCCCCATATGGACCGTTAAAAAGAATAAATACACCCCAAGCAACTTTGCCATCCCTTTTTATTAAAAAAAAAAAAGAAAGGGCTTGATGTGTAATGGCTGCATGATTTGGCATTTGTTTTGTGTGTGTCAGTTTTTCATTTGTAGTGTGCAACTGTAAAGAGCAGGCAAACCAAGTAGAGACAGTCATTGACAACGATTAAGAAAACCTAAAGTAACCCTGCAAGTGCCCTGTGTGAAGCTCGCCTCGTCTCTGTGTCCCTGCAGTGGAGCCGATGTTCTCTGCGATGTGCGAGTGTCAGGCTCTGCACCCTGACCCGGAGGATGACGACTCGGACAGTGATTTTGAGGGTGACGAGTACGACGTTGAGGAAGCTGGTGAGTTCATGTCTGCCGGCTGATGGGCTGACACTGCACTTTATCTGTTCCTGACTCGCAGCATGAGCCTCATTTCTGACCGTCTTCCCACAGTTGCCTGGCAACTCCACAAAGCAGCATGCATTGATGAATTTCTATAAAGTGCCATTAAAGGCTTTACAGCGAATCTAGTATCTCTGTTGTGGGCTTGTTGTGGTGAAGACCTCATTAGATTTAAAAAGCTGAAATTGGATTTGCAGTGGATGAGCTCCATATGGTGGCACTGGGTTAGTAAAGTGTGAAACTAATATGGTCGAATCATGCAAAGTGTAAGTATAGCCATACCAGAATGAGAGTCCCGCACCATAGGAGAAAATAACACAGTACAGTAGATGCTTGAATTGAGCAGTGTTCTGTATTCAGATGTAGGTCCGCACTCTCCAATAAGAAATTTCACAAGATACACTGAATAGACTTCGACCATTCAGGTCATCAATAATCCTTCAGCCCCTCTACATGGATTTTAGTTTGTTTTGTATGTGTGTGGTTTTGTACGTGTTCGTCATTTTAATTGTAGTCACTTTTTATTTGGTGTCTCTTTATTCTCCTATTGTTTTTCCAGAACAAGGGCAAGGTGACGTGCCTTCGTTCTACACCTACGAGGAAGGGCTCTCGCGTCTCACCTCCGAAGGGCAGACCACTCTGGAGCGCTTGGAGGGTATGCTGGCTGAGTCGGTGGCTCAGCAGTACCACATGGCAGGAGTGAGGACCGAATCTGCAGCCGCAGACTTTGAAGGTGATATGGTTTTGTTTAGGGGCTTAGTAGTGTCTGCTGTTTAAATAACTGTATTTAATGATTCTAGATAAGATACTAACCAGCCCTTTTGTGGCAATAGTTTTACCCAGGTAATATAAACACTGCTGTCTTAATGTGCTGGCGACCCCTGGCATTGATCTCTGACCCGAAATGGCTGAATATTGAGAGTGCTGCCCATCTGGCTGCTTTACAGACCTGGATGGGCGACCTGTCACAAAAGTCTCCTCATGGCTTAGCAACACACTTGATTGTATTTCATTGGAGAGCTTGACTTCTGTCTAAATGGGAGAATTTTACAAATTTCCCCCAGATCTTGTATTCTCTTACTGGTTATGCTGAGCCTGGCTTTGCAGCCATAATGAGACATTAAAGTAAACGCAGAGAGCTCAGTTCAGCTGTTTTATATGACTTAGTTGTAGTGATTGTTCATGTTGGTAGCATTAAGAATAAAGTGTGTGTTAACAAATATTCATAGCACTTTTTTTTTTTTTTTTTGGGGGGGGTGATTTTTGAATTCTGCAAATTACTCCATGCAATGATACATTGTGCAATCTACATTATGATGTGCTTTCTATTTGTGGACATACATTAAAAGAAATACCACAGGCTGGGAAGTCTGTGTTCAGAGGAGCTGTATCTGGTTCTCTCCACAGCTGTGTGTTTTTTCGTGTTTGATTCACTGAGACGCAGGGAGGTGGCTTCCACGACGATTTGGGATTTCCTCCTGTTTCAGCAATCTAAATATTTCTGGACTTGCCTTTCTTTTCAAGTCAGTGTGAGGAGAATTTTGCCAGTGGGCTTTCCGTGCACAACTTTCTTGTCTCAGAAGGTTGCATCATCTGCTGCAGTGATCACTAGTGTGTTTGGGAGCAGACACTAATTTGTGTTTATTTCTTCTCTGTCTTGATTATTTAGTAAGAAGTGTATTCAGGTTCTGTGTCTGATTGTCTGTTGCCACAAGGGGGCAGTGGGAACACAGCTGTTAACAATGCTGTAAAACACAAAATAGGTGGTTTCTACCTTTTGGCATACAGCTGATTCCCCAATGCATTTGTCTTCCTTTTAAGACATTGCTGTACGCTGGGATTTTAAAGATAACATAAGAGATCCACCCTAATGCCAGATTTCAACAGGAGTACAAATGCATTAAATGTATTAAACGTACATGTATGATATAATACAGGAATTGTGGTAAATGACTAATTCTGTAGTGTGGTTTTAACCCTGGATATTTGTGTTTCTCCTGGTTAGATGGAATGGAGGTGGATACAGGCTCAGCGGTTGCTGGGCAGTTTGAGGATGCTGATGTGGAGCATTGGTAAGGGATCATGTGCATTTTTCCACTTTTGTGCTGCAAAGAAAACAACAGTTTGTGTGCAAACTGGATCTGTGCATTTTAATAGATTACAGGTTTGCATCATTTTTTACTTATTTACCACTTAATAAGGCAATCATTTTTTTTTTATAAATAGCAAGCTTGCAATGTTAAAATACAGCCTTGTACTCCCTTGTTTTACTATCTGACTTGCTGATCAGAAATACTGGATTATTCAAACACAGTAAATTACAGTACATGTTCAATTTGTGGTGGGCACGGTCTAACCTTGCAATATCAAATAGTGAAATAGCAAGGGAGCGCTGTGCTTTTTGAAATTGGGTCTGAGAAATGAAGGTGTATTCATCTGAAATGTATTTCTACAGAGAACTTTAAAGAGTGATATATAAAGTCACTTTGCACAGCTGCTGTGAAACCTACTCCTAACCAAACTGAAGGATGTCATCTGTCGGTCGTGTGTCTTTCTGTTCTTAACGATAACTTCATAGACACACTGTGGGCATGTTAATCAGTTACTGCATTGGTTACAGTGGGCTGCTGTTCCCCACAGGCATTGTTCTGCAGTTTACACTTTCCACAGCAGTTTTGCATAGTGGTCATGTAATTTAACCAACCTGTATACCAATAACGTTGATTTTTACTCTTGCATTGCAGATAAGATTTTGGCAACTAACTGAAGCACTTACTGGTCGTAAGGCTTGTGGAACTTCGCTTTTTGTAGAGATACTAGCTTTGGATCTGGTGCGAATTGCACCATTTGTCAATTTTTACAATTAAATTCTGTTTTTGAAAATTATTTGCCAGAGCCTTAACTTGTTTAGTGCTAATTTTATTTAGTTTCCTTTGTCTTATTTTTTAGTTTTAGGTAAAGTAAAACAAATAACCAGCACTGTGTTCTGTGTGTCACTTCTTGATGGATATCCTTGTCTAAAAAAAACCTGTTCAATAAAAATAGTTTTTGTATAAAAACAGATTGAACGTTGAGTTGGGATCTGTAATCTTTTTGTGATGATTATCAGTAGGAGAATTACCAGAAAATCCAGTTCTATTTTCAGCTGACACTGCTGAGTGTTTTTCCTCCTTGGGCTAATAACCTGTACATTGCTCAGTTTCCATCAGTACCGTTGGTAGCAGCATGTGTAAATGACACATGGCAGAGGTCTGTCGGTTTATAGAAGGTATCTTATCTTACAGGATCGGATATGACAGGTTCTACTGTATCTCAGCAACAGAACTTTGAGCCATGCAGAATGCGTGTATAAACACTGACAGCATAAAACAGTAAGGGAAATGTAAAAATTGAATTAAAATAACATTTGAAGCTACTTAATCTTTAAGATTGAGCATCTATAAGGTGAAAATACCCTTTGAAATGTATTCCTATTAATGTTGGCAAAATCAGTAGTAAACACAATATTATAAGGTATATCTGTAAAAAAAAAACCAATTTATTCATAGGTGTAACCCTCAGAAATTGCATATACTGCATTTTTAGTCTGTTTTATTATTCATACTTACTAACTCGATGAACAACAGTGGCGTAACATGTTACAGAAAAGCTGAAAGTTTTTAACGTTTAGTTTTTAAACAAGCCTAGCTATTACATTTTCTAATTTATCCTAGCAATACTCCAATATGTCATACTTTTTTGCTTGGCTTTATCATTTAGAAGGCAGTTCGAGGATAGGTATGAAGCACACAGGGCAATTCTAGTGAATCGGCAGGCATATACCATCTTGCTTGTAGTCTGTGCTATACAAGTTGCTAGCCCCCATCCCCTTTATATAATAAGAATGGCCTACCAGTGTTCTTCATGGCTGGATGGGTGCATGCTAAATCATTCAGAAATGCCTCCCTTATTGGTGCAGAAAGATCTATTGTGTCCAAGCTCATGCTTGGTCATCTGATTCTGGAGTTCTCAAGAAGAATTCTTTTGGAAGCTGATTTGAATTTAAAACTTGCTGATGTGTTAATTCATTGTACAAACACTTGTCTGTTCTATGTGCCAAACAGGCGTCACATTAGAGCTATCCAGAGCCAGAAATGCAAGCAAAAGCGGCTGCCCAACGTTGGCTGAGGATTTTAAAGAAGCACAGATAAAACTCGCCTCCGACCAGTTCACCAGAGAACGGTTTTTAACAAGACTGGTTGCAGATCTCTTCTGTTCAGACACTTTTTATTCAATCAACAGGTCTGTTTGTTGCCATTTCCATGGCTCGAGTGAGCCAGAAGCTGCACTAGTCTAGGGTATATGTGATAGGTGGCATTTTTTAAAAAGAAAATGTGAACTGCATAGCAGATTTGCTATATACACTGTGTCATGTCAGTGAATACATAAACTGAAATGAAGTTCCTAAGTCTACTGACACTTCCCCATATCCAATGTGAGTTGCATTCTGTTCTCCCAATATGGGAGTAAACAAATCATGTTATTTTATGTGGGGGTTCTGGTGCCATGAGTAAACCACTCGCTCTTGTCGGTTTAGTGACACTCAAAACCTTTCTTAACATTACAACCTTATTATATATGGTTGGGTGTGCTTATTCATTATGTTATTGCTTAAAATATTTACATATAAACATATTTTAAGTGATTAAGTAAAATACTGCCTTTTAAAATGAGTTCAAGGGATTGTAGAAATAAACTATTACAGTACATAAAAAAAAAAAACCTGATTTCTCTGAGCGATAAGCTGCCGTGGTATTGAATAATTCCATTCATTAATGTGTTGATTTCAGAACAAGCTGACATCCCGTCACCTTTACAATGGAGTACCAATCAATTGCAATTAACTATGTTTCAAGACTGGCAAATGCAACTGATTCATCACGTAACTGTGACCTATACTTAAAAGCAAGTTTCTTGCCAGTTTTAAGTTCACGCATTCTACATGTCTTTTTTTAGCTATTGGTATGATTTTGGAATGCAATGAAAATAATGATATTAAGAATATAGCCAAGACTAACTATACTGAGCATCAAAAGAAACTTATCACTTATATTTGAGCATCAAAAGAAACATCACCTATATTAGGATAAAATTCACTAGATGTGATTGAAAAATGACAAACTGTTTTAGAGCAGCTGCAGTGACTTTTTATTGTGCTGATTAACAATTGACATCACGAAGATGCTGCAAAATGATCTGTCGATCTTGGGCAGGTGTTGTGACTCTTGTTCTTCCAGTTCGTGGCCTGTCATTGTCAGAGTGTGTCTTGTTATACCATCTCGCCAGGTTTGAAATTGCTGGCTGTGAGCACCCAAGACGGCGAGCCACAGTAGTCCAGCCTCTAACATGCCGATTGCACGAAGGCGCTGCTCTTTTGACAGATGTGGCTTTTTCTTTCTGTGATTTTCTTTATTGCGTGCTAGTCAAGCTTGCAATTCAACAGCTGAAATCACTCCATATCCAGTGTCCAATCAACTATCTCACTAATCAGGTGATTAAGTGCATATGCTTCAGTAATAGTCACTAAAGCGTGTCGTGGTCAAGGATGAATGGACACGTGATTAAAAAGAAACCAAAAACATTTTGTTAATGTCCATAACTTATATACCTTTTTTTTTTTTTTAAATAAATGTGTTATAATAGTGAGAAGTTTCTTTTGATGCTCAGTGTATATCATCAAGCAGTGTTCTCTCCAGGACTGAAGGGTGTATGTATTTCATGTTAGATTTTGAAATGTCACATTTTTCAATTTTTGTCAGTTTTTCGTTATGTATGGAAAACTACAAAGCGGTGTGTAATTCAAGCAGGTTTCATTCGACTTTATGAAGCAAAATGAGTTAATTCTGTAGTGATGCAAAACGTTCGGCTGTAGCTGTCCAGGCCTTTAAGTGATTGCACAGGAATAAAAAAAAAGATTTACCGTAACTACTTCAGCATGAGTCTAACTGCTAAGATTGCTACATCTGTTGCTGGGTAACTGGATTTGTCCAGCCCTGAATAGACACTTGTATTTTAAACAAGAAACTCCTCTTTAGCTTCCCATGAAGGCACGGAAACTGAAAGTCCTACAGACCTGCCAATGTTCTGCTTTCAACACAGCCAGCATAGAGGCTGGCTCAGCATGTTCCTTCTATTTAACTTTAATACTTTAAATGCATGAACTGTAGTAATGTCACGTGACTGGCATGAAAACAATTATTGAGGTACAGTATGTAGTTATTTTCTAAGTAAAAAGGATGACTAAGGAACATTTGAGACAACTCAATACTTTAAAAACAAAACTATTAGGATTTTTAAATAGCTATTTTTAATTGAGCTCATTGTGCTTTAGCTTTTTTTAACAAACCCCAATTTGCACCAACAGTGGAAACTAAAACTGATTAGTGCTAATCAGGGTCTGAATAAAGGTGGTGAGTTCACATATATATCCACTGCCTGAATGAGTCAAAACTCAGCAGCACTTTTTTCATATCACAATTTCAAATACACTTCTTATTACATATGACTGATTGTGTTGCGCACCGACACTTCAAATATCCCGTTTCAAGCAGTGGCTTTAATGAGCTCCAACCTGTCAATATTCAAATAGTCGATCACTTGTCTCCCTTACAAATGATGTTTAATACTACCAATTCATTACATCAAAAGATTTGACACCAAATACAGATTCTGCAAAAATATGAATAATTAAAAATAATACACAAGAAAAAAATACATCATCACAGTAAAGACCATGTAATGTAAGACATCAATTTTTCTAGAGGAGTAGGCCCAATTCACAAAAGTTTAACCCAGTGTTTGAACACTTTCTCTAACATAGTAATAAACTCCAACAGTTCTTTTGAATCAATTGAAAAATGTGCCATGAATATCAAACCTTTAATTAATAAAAACATACAGTGTTCCCTCGATGTTTTACAATTGGGTTCATTCATGGTTAGGCTAAAATAAAAGGACCCTTCGCTAATTCACCAGAGAGTGAATTAAAGAGGGAACACTACTTTAAATGTACAAGTTAAAGTTTTGTGAACAGAGCCCAGTATTTCATGAGGTAACCTCCAAATTCACAGATTACCAACTAACTGTATGTCCACCCCACACATTTCTTTTCACTGGTGTAACAGTAATTGGCTACAATTTTAACCAAACTAACTCGTAAAGCTATGTCAATAGTGTCAAAAAAGCAGCTATAACGATGTCTCCTTTTGGCATAGGAAACTTTTGAAATTGTTTCAATTTCTATATTAAAGGCCCATATTCATAAAAGCTAGCGGGTGTTTTAGTATTGTGCAGTTTTTAAAACCACCAGCTTTTATGCATTATGGTTCAGCATTCAAACCGTTAGTGCTACTGTGCAAAAGAAACAGCACCCTCTACAGATTGTGCGTGTGCTGAACATTGTGTACACGTATAAAATAAAGGAAAAACACATTTTCTATCCTGTCTGGGAAATGAGAATGAACCTTCAGTGCCCTCCACAGCGGAATGTGGTGGGTAAGGCAGAATGCTGCTTTAAGCTCTAAAGGGTTCTGAGTCAATCATGCTCTTTTAAACAGCCATGTTTTCTGTGGGGGTATGTTCTATAGGCCTTTACTTTGACATGTTAGCTTTTTATGTTCATTGCCTGACTTGCAGGAGAAAGTGGCGTATTAGCTTGAGGCTGATTGTAAATTATAATAATTAAGGCACGCCATATAATTGCAGTCATTATAAACTAATTGCTAAAAACTTTGAAACATCAATTATGCTAATCGTAGTTTGTGTGTGGTACTTCTTTAAAGCCACTACAAGGGTAGCAGTGCCATGAATGTAATCCCAACAAGAATTAGAAAACGAATCTGCAAAATAGAACAATGATTCAAAATGCCCGAAACATAATACACGACAATATTACTGCAATACTGACAAGCTCTCTAAATGCACTTACATGGTGGGGAGAGTTGTCAGCATATTACTTACCATTTAGATATTTTAGATTTTAGATATGAATCTACATTTTCCCAAAATATAAAATATTCGGCAAATTGCCAAAACGCTTTTGAAGTCGTCTTTCTGAACCCCACCAATCCTTTTTATCTCTAGATAATATTCATATTCCTACCCTTTTATTATACAAGTATGCATGTTCTGAGTCATTGGGGGAGTTTCCATGTGTGTTCTAATTTTTCTCGAGACATTGTGCTTGAGCCAAATGAAAAATGACTCTATACATTTCGGGTTTCCATTGGCTCAGTTTATTTTACTTGAGAAGACCCTCTTTTCACCTGACGGCATGCAAATGAAGGAAAGGAGGAGGTCAATATGCAAATTAGCCATGCATAGTGATCTCGTGCAGTTTTAGCAGACAGAAAATGTGGGTTCCATGCACAGAGAACAGGTACAGGAGAAAATCTCACCTAGAAATTCATGGTTGTCAGGTTACATCTTGTTTGAGTGAAACTTTAAAGCACAGGGTTAAGCTCATGTAATAAAGCTGTGATTTGTAAATACAAATGTATTGGGGTTTTTTTCTGCTATGTACTGTATAGTGCATTGCAATACTTTTGTATAAAAAGCACTATATAAATGCAATAAATAAATAAATAAATGCCTCGTGCCTGGTTGTTTAATATGTTTTACTGCTCTTGCCCAAATTGTTTTTCAAATGTCCATTGGTGAGGCGGCATATCGTTGGTAGTGATTGCCAACTCATTTATCAAAAGACTTATTAATTAAAGCTATTGCAGATCACCATGGCTGAAAACTGGCGGAGACATAAGATTATAGAGATCTGTGCCAGACACCTTCCACGTATGATCCCAAGGCTGTCTGGATTGGGAGCAGTGGACATTTTCACATCAAATGCAGGTTTTCATGTCAAAATGGGCGTGGATTTTGTGTGTTTTATGTCATGCTCACGGGTAAATGAGATCTACCCTATCCCTCTGTGGCCGTTATTTTGGGCCACAAACCAGATCCTCTCGAGCTGTTCTCCCAAACGTGCACGCGTATCGCCACTTCACGTGTAAATAACCACACATGGAAACTCCCCCATTGTCTACTGTTGTTTCTCCAAATCTACCATTTCAATTCCAGCAAACTTGCACACCCCCTAGTGGCCATTTCTAAAACCCCTTTAGGAATGTTGCTTTTAGGAGTCTTTTCAGAAGCAGTCCCTGCAGTTGAAAATGGGATATTAATTAGTAAGCTTGGTAACCTAAGTAGGAATAGCAATAGAGAAGTGCTTAAAACACATATCATATTATATAGAACATGCAACGCAGAGGTGGCCAAAGCTGGCCTTTTCACTCCTGGTCTTTGTTCCAACCCTTTTCTAAATTGTTAAATTGAACTAATTAAAGCTCCACCCAGACCCTGAAGAACTTCATTATACCATTTTACACTGTTAAACCTGGAGTGGAGTGTCACTCCAGGACTGTGATTGGGCACTGAGATGAAACAGTTCAAAATGTAAATGGCATAAGGAGGAACATAAATTAAAGATTACTAAAGGTGAACAAAAAAAAATACAATAAAACACTGTATTTTGTTGTTAATTACTTTCTTTTTTGTTTGTTTGTTTTGTATTTGGAATCTTCTGATGGAAATGTATTTTTTGATTCTGAATAGACTCCATTCCGACCCCCTTTACTCTGTCTTTAGGACCGGTTTTCGTCCAACTCTCTTCACCAGCGTAGGAATGGCTTTGTCAAACAGCAACACAGACGAAATCATACCTGGGGTGGAATGAACACCAAGAGAGGGTTAGGAGTTTGTTTTTGAGTTGTGTATCATTTTCTGTTTAAACAAGAACATCAATACATTATTTTAAAGACCTGTAGCATTTGCCTTCAGACAAAACAGAAGATCTGAAAATAGAATGCTAAATTCGGGGAGTCTTAACTTGTAGCACCACTGTCCTTTCTCCTGGGTCAAGTGCGTTATTAAAAATTGATCATTGCTGCAGCTTTAACTCCTCTAACTCATCTGAGAAAAAGGCCTTGTTTGAATCACATTCATTTCTATGGCTCAAAGAAGTCTTTAGGGGAGACTAGAGTCTGTTGCAACAGCATCTTACCTAGCATTGGTCCTAGGCCATAGACAATGGCATTTTCCAGGAAAGTGTTTCCTCTGCAAGGAAATTGTATGGAAAAGGCAAGGGCAGGGTTAAATACTGCTCCAGTGAGAGGACCACCTGAAAAGAAATGAACACTCAGAATTATACACTGCTTTTTTTCAGCTCTCCAAACAGATATCCAACAGTAAACAGTAGTTCATTAAAACAAATGGTAAAGTATTTTTTAATGTGTTTTGCTCTTTTATATGAAAACAAACAAACTAACAAACCAATGAGGAACAGTTTTCAGCATCCTCCTTGCTTGGTGGTCTGCTGCATGGTTTCTTGGATTCATGGGAGTGACTCATAGGAGTGTGTCACTTACAAAGAACTCTCCCAGCAGCCTTTGTTCAGTTTCCATAGAAATGGAATGTTTTGTGTACTACAGATTTGTTTTGATCCAAAAAAATGACAATTCTTCTGATATACAAATGTAAACAAACATCTGTTTCTTTAAATTTCAACTTATAACTTTTAAGGTCCTTGTACTGTATATCACACACACACACCATATATATATATATATATATATATATATATATATATATATATATATATATATATATATATATATATATATATAATTCTCCTATATTGTTAGGATATACAACATTTACAAATCTATAAACCGCTAACATTTTTACTATACATGTCATTTTTTTTTTTTTTTTTTTTTTTTTTTTTTTTTAACGTAAACGTAGTTGACTACTTAGTTGAAGCTTTTAAAATGATCCTGTTCCAATATCAATTTCATTTGTTTAGAGAGTTTGGAGATAAACATAGCAAAAAGCAACCAATAAAAGGCAAGATTGAACTTTTTAAGAAATATAAAATGGAAGAAGAAAAAATCCTCTCTCTATTTGAACCTGTCTGTAAATGGTATTGATTTAGTTAAGACAGCAACAACAACACGATTGTCCTTAGACGTGTAAATAATTCAAACACAGGCAGCTGCATTGATTGCAAAATCAGATTAACCATTTTTGAAAGCAGCAAGGACAAAGTATAGCTAGGTAGTTAAACATTCACGTATTCCATTCTGTCAGCATCTTTGTGTTTTTAAAGAAAAATATATATAACACACCTATATGAAAAACAATATATTGTAAAGTACATTGTGTGAAACTATAGACACAGTATTATTAAAGACTTATAATGCTGAATTACAGTTTCCCCACCTTTTAAAACTAAATGCATATAAAAGTAAAATTCTGCATAGGTGGCAAATCTTCAAAAATGAACCTGTGTAGATTTATCTGGACATAAAAAGCAAATGTTAAGTTATCGAAAAGTAACAAACCTGCAAACACCACGAAGGTGACGACGGCAGCTATGAAACAAACTCTATATTTTGGCATCAGTTGTTGAATTTTGATAACTGCGGATTGCACGGCGAAAGCACAGCAGAATTCAACAGCAGCTCCATTGTAAACAGAAGAGGTGTGCAGCCCGCTGACGCACTCAAGTCCTGTCAGCGAGTGTCTTAAGTGCAATTCAGAAAATGCAAAAGACCAGGTGAAGTGCATAACTAGTTTTGCCACCGCCGCTGACAGAAACTGACATGCAATTCTCAAAATCGCTGATTTGATACTTAATTTTCTTCGGTAAATTTGCTCCAGGGAAGCAGAAGGATTTGACGTCGCTGTCCTGAAAGTGAGTAGGTGGACCACCGTCATGACATAAGTGAGAGTCAAACCAGTTTGCTGATCAACTATGCCATAATCGCCCAGCAGTTTGAGTTCGTGAGTGCAAGCGCACAACTGAAAAGTCGAGATTATTTCCATCAATAAACCTTCATAGTACCTTTTGGAGGTTATTTTCAGTACCACCCGCCTTGCTACTTCGCAGAAGAGCACTATCACTGCCAGACATGCTATTGAAGGCTCGATACTATTAGTTGCCATTTTAAATGCGGATATTACTTATAGTTGCCTACTGTCATCTGTACGAGTTTTAAAAGTCAACACGTTTAAAACGCTGGACACGTCTGTAGTTACGTGCAGTGCAGTATGTCACAATCCTTCACCTTGTGCATTGCACTATGCCCGTGTACTACCAGGTCGGGGTCTATTGTACACGGGTGATATCAAATACGGAAGTGGCTGCTGCGGTAAAACTGTTTAAAATACAGTATGCAGCATACTATCGGCCAGTAGAGGGGGCTGAAAAGATAACAGACCTCCACAGAAATTGCGGAGCAGGTGTGAGACGTCGGTGTACAGCCAGCAATAACAGCGAACATTATTACATTTACTAACATGATTTAACATCTCATCTCCATGGGGTGGAGGATTCGACCTACAAACCCAGAATACAACTTTCTAGTGCAAATATGTTGAACCTATTTTATATTTAGATTGACTGTTTTTTTTTGTTTTTTTTTTACATGTTGTTGATGTAGTTCTGTAAGTATTTAACACTGGATAGATTTTCTCCCTTATTTTGCCAGTGTGTGTTTACTGCAATCCCCGTGTACCTAGTAGGGTTTAGGACCCAGGGGAGCCCTGTGGCAGGCATGCCTTCAGTGCCTGGGGCAAGTTCACATACATACTTAGTCTTCAAAATAGCATCATGGAATTTGTTATACATTTCAGCTTGAACAACAGATCTTGAAGTACTTGTACATAGGCTGTATGCTGTATAAACGCACTCCCATACAATAGGCTAGTAATGTTCATAAGGAATATTATTATGAATAGCCTTTTAGACATGCCTATGTACAAAAACAAAACATAAAAAAGACTAGCCAAGCATGCTATTGAAACGTAATATAATATATGACCAGAGGAGGGCAGCAAAGACAAATATTTTCAGTGGTCCTTGTCCCACAGCTTTGAATGGGAAATTCAAGTTTGAAATGATTCCCCTTTTCAATGGTACCCAGTGTGATACTGCAGTATCACAAAAAAATTCTGTTTACTAAATTACATCCGTCTAATTTTTGTGGGATCACATTTTACCAGTTGTTGTGGGTCTTTGGACCTCGCAAACCCAGACTGTAAACATCCTTACTCCCAATAGATTAGCTCCTGTTCCCCAGGAAGCTGACAACATCTACAGAAAGTAGTGTTATTGAACAGAGTTTCATTGTTGTACTGTGCCATGTGGTATTCCTGTTTACTTTGACATGTCTGGTTATTTCTTTTACTGTATAAATCTTACAATAGAATGTTTATTTACAGAATATTTATTTGAATTGATAACAAGGCTTTGGCCATCAACTGAACCACTTTATATTCAGATGTTACCTTGGAGAGACTGGAGACCTCTGTGGAATGCCAGGTGCTGAAGAAAGGGCTCCAACAAATGAAATGCAAAAGCAGATTCCACTGAAAGACCTGAGGTGCTGAAGAAAGCATTGATGGTTCACAAGGGAGCCCTCCTACCACTGTATAAAGTGAGCAATCCTCCATTTGTTTATTTATGAAAGTATAACTAGGAAAGCTGTTTGTTATCAGCTTTGCGAATCCAGCTTTGAACACTCAGTTTTAATTCATAACCTGCACTATACTGTTGTGATTCTTCAAAAATTCTAACTCATTCAATAAGAAATGCAGACAGCTGTCAGTGTTTTACATACTAATCACAAAATGAAGATAATGAGATTTCAGCCTCAGAAAAAAAAAAAATAAGTTGCCACAGAAACCTGACGGCAAAAAAACAACAGAACTGGCACTAAAGAAGAAAAACGAATCTCCACAAACATTATTCCCTGAAAACCAACTTGCAAGTTTGAACTGTTCACTTTGGTCACAGTCGTGTTATAACTCCAAGTACAGACCATTGCCATTGCGGTTTTCTCTGTACTGTCTCTGCAAACCTGATTTTAAATGTTGTTCAAGTTATCAGAGTTGTTACCATTTTTAAATACAATTCTGTATGCATTGCACTCTCTGTCTAATAACTCACTGACATAAACTAAGTAGAGTAAGCCTCCCACAACAAGCAACACAGAACTTCAGAACTCTGGAAGGAAAAAAAAAATTGCTCCCCAGAGATTATAAAAAATACTGCTGGGGTAGTATATGATAAATGAGACTTGAATGCCCACCCTCAAGGTGGGATGCTTGGATAAACCCTTCAGGATTCACCCTCTGGGTTTATGTAGCATCCGACCCCTCAGGTATGCATTACATTCTCATATCACACACTACCCCATGCATTATTCTCGATTTTTTGTTCTAGTAGGTTTTATAATACCTAGTTATTTTATGGACCATGCCTGTGTTCTCATAAAGGTGGAGCCAAGTCTGGGCTGTTGCTCTTTAACCTAGATAGAAAAAGCAGCAATTACAACCCACATCTGTTCTATTTAGATACAATACTCATTAAATCTTCATGTTACATTTGTATCTTTCCTGGGTGTCTGCTATTTGTACTGCTTTCTACAGTTCAGCCTTCTATGCAGTCTAGGAAACAAAATAATGTAATTGCTTTGCCACTATGTAATCCTGCCATGCATATCAAAGCATAGTATAGACGGTTATGAAGGTTTAGCACAACCTATTTGAATTTGCCTCACATATATACTCATATAAATGTATGTTTTGGGGCCCAGAAAAGATGAGACGAAAACAAAACTTTAAACTATACAATGATTTGGAAAATATGAAATAGTCTGTAAAAAAATATAGTAAATATATATACTTTAAATACTAGCATATTTAAAGCACTGGTTTGATCCATACTAAAATTAATAACAGTTTGCATCGATTTTGGTCACTGTCAAGGTTACGTCATTTCTTTCGTATAAACCACGGTTCGTAACAATGACATCAGCTCTCATAACGTTACGTGAGGCAGCCAAATCTTCAACGCTAGCGCGTTCCACCCTTTTTTGAGACTGACGGGAAGAGAGCTCAATCCTAGAAAAGCGAGGTGTAGGAGCGACTAGTTAAAAAGTGTCAGGGTACTTGGTGGGCGGGCGTTGCTATGTAGCAGGGTCGACTGTGCCTGACAATAGCAGAAAGCAGGCAAGCTTGCAGCAAAGAAAGGAGGAACTGAAAGTGAGACAGGGCGAGAAAGAGAGAGTGGGGGAGTTCACTGGGAATTTCTTCATTAAGAAAAATAAAAGTGAGTATTTGTATATGTTTGTTTAACCGTGATTATGTGTTTCGCTTGGCCACGTTTTCTACGGTCTGCCACTGAAAATGCATGCAGCATTGCTGGTATTGTTAAAAATACAACAAGCTAGTTCTGTATTGTACTGCCCATGCTATCATATTTAAACCAGCACAGCTCCTCCAAGTTGGTACATTTTCAAAGTTTCTCCAAAGGCTTGTGTTTGATTTACTCATTAAACTTTCTAAAATAATACTAATCTGTAGCTAAACCTTCCTGGTTTGAGAGTAGTGTGCAACTGGCAAAGTCTAATTGTAATATAGCATTTCTAATTTATTGTATAAATGTGTCGGCATTTTTGTTCAGACAGAAAAGCTGTTGTATCTGTTGAATAGGATGTGTCTATATAATAACCTCCTGTAATCTTTAACTCACAATGCATGGTACACAGTACCAATACAAATATGTTTTTGAAAATGTCTCGCATCTATAACAGGCACAATGTAAATTCATTATCATTTTTGTTATTACTATTTGGTGCATGCATTTTTAAATTCAAGTCTACCCAAGGGCGTTTTGTCAAGAGATCACAAGAGTTATGCACGGATGCGGCATAAAAAGTACTGGTTTTATTGTAAATGGTACAGCTTCGGGTGGTTTCTGCAATGAAGTGTGATGTTTACTTTACAGTAAATGGAGAAATATAATGCAGGATAATTGGGGCAATTAAGCAATTGTTAAATAATTCAACAGACATGCCATTTTCTTTCTTTTTTCCCCTAAAGACTAGTTGCTTGGAAATATAAATTAACAATATACAAAATACACACATACCAAAAAAAAAGCTTGTTTGCCATTGTGAGTAATATACTGCATGCTGTTAGTTTCTGTATAGGAACAGTGTCTGGTCTGTGACATGGTGCTGGTAGCCTTTTACTTCTGTTGAACTTAGATACATTTTTTTATTTTTTTGTGCTTTGCTTGATAGTCATTTTAAAGCTAGGTGAATTTTAAAGCTAAACATTTTAAAAAGCAACACCATAGTCTGTGTTGGTTCTTTAACCCAGTATGCTATTGAACTCGGTGGCATTTCAAGTGATCTGATCAGTTTACAATAGGATTCCTTTCCAAATCATAACCTACAGGAAGAGGCAAGGAGCCATTTGATAAAGGTTTGGAAAAGACTGAGGACAATTCAAGGTGCTTACAGTACTGTGTTCACCAGACAGATGGAAAGGCTTGATCAGCAGTCATTCCTAATCATTCCCAGCTCCTGATTCCTGAACCTGTTGATGACTTGTGTTTAATGTACAACATATATTATTTGTACAGTCGACTCTCCATAATCCAAACCAGTTTAGTGGAAAAATTGATTTCTTTAACATACTAAAAAGGCTTGCATTTCAATGTTTCAATGTTTCAATGTTTTACATATGCTATTGAAGTTTGGATTCTACAGCTGATACAGTATCTGCTTGCCTGCCATTGTCATTGATCAGTTCAGACTATAGTTCAGACAGTAGACATGCAGTTGTGGATTGGCTGACTGCTTGAAGTTGTCTATTGGACTTGGGTCAAGGAGCTGGTTTCACCAATGCTCTACCCTTTTCAGTCACCAAACTTGAATGTGGTGTTTTGCACCTGCAGAGTTTGAGTGAATGATTAGGGATTTTGTATAATAATGCTGTATATGGGATTATTATTTTATACCAGCAGTTGCAAGGGGAGATGTGATGGATTCAAAACATAGTGTGAAAAATATACACAAATATATACAATAGGTACAGTAAGTGCAATCTGATGGGTGTGCCACTGTTACAGAAGTTGGCTGCTGCTGCTGATGACCTATCCATATTCATTCAGCAGCATTTGCACTCAATTATGCTAATTTCGTATTCCATCCATACCAGCACAAGATGGTAATAACCACATATTGTTCCCACTTTGCAACCTCCTGCTGGCTTTTTAGGAACAATATACAGGCCATATGTCACCAGACATAAGCTGTTACACGGACGTGTCTTTATTTATGTCTCATCTGTGACAAACTGTAGCGTGTTAGAATTTTATGTTAAAGCATTCTTCCTCCTGACCCTCTGTTATAGTGCAGTGGCCTGTTTTAAAACCAGGCTTCCTTTCCTTGAGCATTTGATGCAGACTTGGTGATCCAAGAAGAAATTTTCTGCAGGAATGGGGTTGATTAGTTTATTTATATTACGTCAGGTGACTTTTGATACATGTTGGCAAAACGGCACATGCTCGTGTCCCTGGAGTACTGCTGTGATCATTTTAACCCCTCAATGTTCCATTCCTTTCCTGACAATTCTTTTACATTTGAGAACCGGACTTTTCATATAGAATCTTAGAATATTGATTGCTCCTAGATTTTTATTATCACGCTGGATTGACAGGATGTTCTTAGAAATAAAGGGAAGAAAAAAACTACCTGCCCATCTGTATATTGACGATCAACAAAATGTCTGTTTTGCTTTGCAATGTTTCTGTAGCTGAGAACAATAAGATTTTGCTCCATATGTGCTTGGCCTTATAGTGAGAATGCATACTGTGCAGATCACACAGCCATATTCCTGGTCAGTGAAACCAGGTGGGTTGCATTCTAATAAGGGAGCTATATGTCGTAGTGTTACTCATGTATTTCGAACCGTCAACAATGCATTGTGGGGAAATCAAAGGTCAGATGCATTTAGGTGTTTACAAACCAATAGCAATAACCTGCCATATTGTGTGAGGCTGGTGACATTCTGCTTGCACTGCAGACTACTGTAGCACTAAGCCAAGATTACAGATGGACATAACACCCAGTGGATTCGTTGGATGAAGCACTTGTGTTTTCAGATATTGTGTTTTTTTTTTAACCTATATTTAAATCTGTTATGCCATTTATTGAACTTGGTGCTTTTTTCCCCTTATCAGGCTTCAACCCACACTTATAAAGCATATGAATTCCAGTAAATCCATTCCCTGAATGTCATACTAGTTTATCAGTACAGCTCAAGGTGTTTGAATGGCTGAACTTTGCACTGTTTGAGTTTCCTGGTAGAACCACAGAGAATGAAGTGCTTGGTGAGTTGGCTTTTTACCGTCAAGCATCGAGGAGCATATTTTATAATCCACTGCTGGAAGAGCTCATATTTTAGAAGACATTTTGAGATCTAGACTGCATGTTCTCAGTGTTCTGGATGCCCCTCTGGTCAGGTGACTTTTTGGTTTTGAGATACTGGCTTCATGTTCAACATACTTACATTCTGTTCTCTATGTAAAGTTTAATTAGTTATTTAATAAGAAGTAGTCTTTTACTGCCTGCCACCACACTGTCCACCACATGACAATGAGACCATTTGAGGAAATGACTTTGTATTTGACTAATAACATACTTTAGGCCAAATGTGCCAATGACTTTGACATTTACCTATGACTCAATATGGCTGTTCTATTGAGGTCATAAAACCAAGAGGTTTTCTCACCATAGACATCTTATTCATATTGCACACACATACTGTATTATATTATTCTCTGTCAAGTAAAACACCAATTTATTTAAAATCACTATTATCTAAATCACAACTCCCTAGATTTCTCACAGATACTTTTTATTTCTTTCTCTGTCTGTTCCTTAAATTATGCTATACCACTGTCTCTCCCACAACAGAGAGGAGCTGGATTAAAGTATTTTTCTTTTGCCCAATTAAATTCCATGGAATTTATATGAAACCACATATAATGTCTCTATGTACAAGTGGGCTGTATAAAGAAAGACAGGAAACATCTTGGTAGCAGTGGTGTTTGTACCTTTTTGTTAATATGACGTGAACACGGTTATCACTGCTAACAATTCTTTCAGCTCAATAAAATGTTTGACACACATCATTTGTATCAACCCTACAGGGATACGTTTCATTTTTATATTGCTGAATAGAAAAAAAAGTTTGGTTTTTAAAGCAGTTAAAGTTGGATCTCTGGACAGGGATGGAAATAAGACTCCCTGGTTTCACTATGAGCTTAATAAGACACACCCACGCTTGTTACCAATACGCTGCGGCTAATCAAGCTTGTAATAAAACCTGGAATGGGTGAAAGTGCTGTGCAGTAGGAGTCCTATTTCCATCCTTGCTGGAATAAGTACTGTACCTGTTTTGTGTTCATGTGTGCCCCTGAAATATGTTGTGTAAACACGGTTCAATTTCCAAGAAAGACTGGCTCTATAAAAATGAAGGAAACAACCCTGTAATTAAAAAAAAAAAAATCAAAAGGCTGTAATTAGATCATCTTTAATATGACATCATTTATTGACACACCTACAGTTCTGTCTCTTTGTTGTCAGTGGGTTTTTATTTTACCCACCATTACCATTACATTTAGTTTTTATTTTGCTTTAATTTGTTGGTTACGACTAAAGTAGGTTGCTAAAATGTTGAGGTTTTCTTGTTTCTGACAAATAATTATAGTTAAGTACATCTGTTCCTCATTGAAATGTTTTACTGTAAGTTTGTGGTTTCTGAGCAGTCTTTATAATTATGATTTGTTGTGTTTTAGTGAAGGTGACAGACCTGTCTAGACTGTAGTAGGTTATATTGCTCAGTACTGAACTTAAAGTAAATTTAAGTGGTAGAGTGGTGTATAAATTCAAACTACTGTGCAACAACCCGTCAAGATAGGGATTGTTTTGATTTTACTGCACACGTGTTGTATGCTAATGGAGGGACTGTACAGTACTGTCGTTCTCAGTAGCAGATATTTGGCAGGTCTAGCCCTATTACAAAGGCAGTATTTCCATACATTTTCATTAAGGGTTGTGCAAAATGCCTTTATTTTTAAAAACATTTATTTTTGTATAACTCTGGTACACAACATGAAACTCTTCTGTTTGGAAAATTGTAACCTACCTTTCTTTCTTTCTTTCTTTCTTTCTTTCTGTGATGTTGAAAGCTCAGAGCCACCCGCACACTTGCTGAAACTACTCTGTGCTGCATTTACAATAATCTAATTCAATCCTTTTTAAGGTTTTAGATTTTCGGCACAGCTCCACATTGAAATAGGTAAGCTGTATTCTAATGGAATAAGGAACAATTTGAATGTAAACTGTACAATACTTGATGTAGGCAGGCACCAGTGCTCTGGTGTAAAGCACTGTAGGTCAGTCAGTTTGTTTAGCTTGGTAAAGGTATGAAAGCATTATGAAAATATTTTCCTGTAGAAAGGCCAGCTTTTATAACAGCTTTGATCCTGTGCATCTGTGATGTGCAAATAACTGATTTCATTTGACTGGGAAGATCACACCATGCCAGATTGCTCTGTGTTGACAAGCAGATGCAGAACTTGATAAAAGGAAAATGAATTCCCCCAAATTCAGCTGATTGGTTATTTGGGAGTCTTCATTATTGGAATGACCGCAGTGCTCTAGGAATGTTCATGAAAGAGCCCACCCTTGTTGAAGTCTTACATTTCCATAAGTTGTGCAACGCGACCTGTATTTTAATTTTAATTTTTCTGAACATACGTGGCTTTCTTTATATGTGTTCCCTGGTCATTTCAGTTCTTATCTCAGCAGTGTGATTTTCTGTCCACATTTTCAATGCCACTTTTCCTGTCAATAACCAGGCAATGCTTCCCTCAATGACATTTGGGTGAGAAGCACTCTCAGCCATGGGAAAAGCCTCATGAATTTTTGTGGGCGAATGTGTAGGAGTAGATTTTGCTAACAAAGGGTATGGATTCAGGAGGATCTTTGGGGAAAATGCCAATGGACCTTTTCTTTGTCCTTTTTTGTGACACCCAATTAATCAATGAGTGACTAATGTTTGCCATTTTTACATAAGACTGCTACATGGTATTTGTCATCTGCTGCGGTTTTTGATATTGAGTAGCTTCAACACACAGTAGGCTACCTGATATCATTATTGTTTTTCGTGGGTTTGAAATTAATTATTCAGCATTTCTATTGTGTTTTGTATTGATTTTTTTTTTACTACGATTGGGGTTCTTTCCTGGCAGAGCAGTCAAACAAAGTTAGAAGTTTACTAGAAGAACAATGAGTGTAAGAAACCCTTTCTCGTCTGAACAGAACACTGCTGTGTTGGCACACTGCTTAAAAATGGCACCACTCTCTAGTTACTGTTACTTTTAAAGTGAATCTAAAAACTGTGTTCTCAAGGTTCAGCGTTTTTACTGCTCTAAATTTAAACTAAACTAAAAATTAAATATATATACATCCCTTCTGGTTTACGATTTAGACTTGGATTAAATTGTTTTTAATTGATAGTGGTACTACAATAATTGTGATAGCTTAAAGTCCTTTTTGTAAAGGTTACAGTAACTACTACTGTACCAATTGCAGAATACAGTGCAGTTCGCTGCATATAGAATAGTTCATTCAGTTGATAAGAAACAGTTAGGACATTCTTGGCACAAATTGAGAATCATGCATGCATGTTTGGCACTATTTTAGACTTGCATTTTACAAATGAATCTTATCCATAACCAGAAAAATACCAGAAGAAGCGACAGTAGTAAAATCTTGTGAAAATCATTTTAGCTACAATTGTTTGAGACCTTGATAAAGGCTAACTCTTTCAACTTCTTTTCAAAACATTTTGTCAGAGAATTTTACCATTCTCATGATTTCCATTACATGAGAGTAGATGTTAAAACTTCATGCTGATTTGAGCTCGGCTCTCGCCAAGATAAGCACCAACTAAGACGTAGCTTTACAGTAAACTAATGTGATCCATCTGTGTCTCAATCCATTTGCGTTTCTTTCCATCTGATGATGTAAATATCCTTCTACCTGGTGTTGATGGTTGAAGTGTAATGCTGGCTGCAGGGATCAGCTTATTTTGCCTCCCCAGCGCATCGGCACACACACAATGGCTGCGATGCTGGCTCTGGGGATCAACCACAGTGCTGTATCTCTGGGGTCTTCAAGTGGGCACCTTCCATCCTTGGTGTTTCGCGACTAGACCACGACACCTCAAGAGGGCTCGACGGTGATTCTGGCATCCCAGCATCACCCCTCTCCACCCCTCACTCAACTCAACCCAGCTTACTTACCAGTACATCACCGTTTCTTTTTTTCTATTGTGCTTGAGATTGTGCATCTCAACCACAGCCAGTTGCTGCTTTTCTCTGCTGCTACGCAACTCTTAGTCACTGAATCCGACGTCTCTGAGAAACCGGGTTGTAGAGTGTGCCATAAATCCTCGACAACCCACCTCAACTGGGTAAACCCGGACTCTCCGTCCTCATTGTTCCGCTTCAGCGGCTAGTTGAGCATACCGCAGTTTCTTCCTCATACGTCTCATCTACAGCATGTTATGTTCTGTTTGCATTATTTAAAACCCCTGACGCCAACAGACACTTAATGCAAATTTAAGAGCAGGAAACATTTCTTAAGTGCAGGTCATGAAGTCTTTTTTAAAAGTAAAAGCTGTCAAGCTGTTGTCTTATTGAACAGGATGAAATGTAGTTGTCAATACAGTAGCGTGTGTGTGTGGAGAGGAAGGAGTGGGATTGTTTACTAACAGTTGCATCTCCCCCTTGGAACCAGTCTCCTCTCGTTCCAGCGTCAAATCAGAGTTACCATAGGCTTAATCTGCACATCCACTGTGCAACCTGGTGTTATAGAAATCTCCCATGTATTTTGTAAAATTGACCCTTTTTTAAATTTTTTTATAACCCCTAATATTTCCTGATTGTAAAATGAACTGCCCTGCCTACTGTACTTGTAGTTTTTTTTTTTTTTTGCAGTCTGTGGTTTTTTTTACATCTGCCTCTTGTGTCCTTTTGCGTGGAACACTTCCTTTTTGGTTTCCAGATGATAAAGAAGGCTTTCACCCACTGGCCATATTAATAATGCAGGTTTGGGATTGTGCCTTTGCGTTTGGTACACAGTAACATTGTGCAGTAGGAGTTAAGTTCCTTTATGGGTGTTGTCCAGTTAATACGTTTCAATACAACCCTCTGGCCATAACACACACACACTTTTTCACATACAGTATGCATGCATGCATGTCTTCATGCTTTCAAACCATTGGATGAGAGATGCCGTTCCCCTTGCATTCTGCTCCCAGGGATGCTTTGTTTTAGTTCAGGTTGTGTATGCCTAGTAGTTTAAAGATTAACAGTAAGCTAAACTTGAACCTTTCTCCAAGGCTCAGTCAAACCCTCCTCCCCAGTTTCCAGAATTAAAACGGCATCCGAAGTCAGTATTCAAAATTGCAGAATATAGTGCTCGATAAGGCCCCAAGTCACAGTTCACTTGCAAATGAAAATGCAGAAATGCAACTAAAGATCACAGATTTTAATAAAATGCATTACAATATCTAAAACTGTTTAATGGTTAACTTTTACATTACCGTGCCTTGTCGTGTTCACTTTGTTTTTGGATGAAGCGCTGTGTAACTGCAATGCACAATAAAGACAGACTGACTTGCCATGCCAGAAAAGAAAAAAAATGCAGGCTGTGATTAAACAAGCCAATTATAACATTGAAGAGATGGGCTTTGTATCAGAAAACATATATATAATGGGGATTGATTTTATTCTTAATACAACGACGGTGAAAAACGCGACTGACCTGCATCTGAATGTTGAGAGCTGACTGTAATTTACAAAATGAAGTGTGTACTGCAACCCAGAAAAAAAGGGCCTTTCTCTGCTTAGTTCTCGGAGAACGAAAAGTCTCTGCCTAAGACCAGGACTTTGGCAGATGTACAGTACACCGTAGATTTGTATAACACACTATACACAGAGGGGAAGGGGGAGGTATGCATTCAAATGTAACTCTTTCAGTGAGTAAAGTTTTAGTTTTATTTTAAATTGGTTTGTCACTACATTTTTCATCTCACAATTTCCAGTTTAGCCAATTGAGACTGCAGGGTAAAAAGAACTTTCTATTGATGCTCACTTCTCCCTCAATATGGACCCTTGTGAGAATACCGGCTTTACACTACACTAATATTAATCACTTAGATTTAAACTTGCAACCCTTTTGGCTTTGTCACTTAACCAACAATCCACAAAACGGCCAATAGGCACGCTAGTTGTCAACAGTCAAACTGTTGCCCTCTGACACAAATAGCTGCCATTGAGACTTGCAGATTTCTTGGGTGAGAGGAAACAATACAGAAAAAAATACTTTTGCGTAGTAGAAAAAGGACGTTCTGACAGTAGTGAGTGCTCTGAAGGCTGAAATAAAGAAGAATGTAGCAAACGCACAACCATGATTTTATAATTTGGTGTAAATCTGGTGGTGGGAAATGTTCAAATCAGTCTTTGAGAACACTGATACGCCTGTCTGATAATGAAACCAGAAAGAAGCACTTAAAAATAGACCCAAGTGTGGTCTTGAACTGTCATCATGAGATTACAAGTGTGTTGGTATGCTTCGAATAACACACAGTGGTGCAAGTCCTCTTTAGATTCTGATATGTACTATAAAGCCCTGCATACACAAGGAAACCTGTTTCTTCAAAAATTGTCAGGAAACATTATCTGGAATTTTTTTTCAAGCAGCATGCTCCAAAAATGGAGGAAAGCCTTATTGCACCGAGCGGTGCTGCACTTATAATTGCAGTAAAACTTTGTAAAAGTGCTGCTTGGAAAGCACAGGAACAGAGTCGTGGACAAGGGAGTGGATCCTAGTCGTGAGGAGAGAGGAGCGGACCATCGTCTTTTAAATCACAATTTTGTTCATATGGATCCAGACACTTTTCAGGAGCTGCTGAGGCTTGTAGGACCACGATTAGACAGAAATTACACTACAATGCGTCCGTGTATATAGCAATAAATAAAACTATTGATTGTAGAAGGCTTCCAAACTGTCATCTTCTGTAGAATTCACCATCTTGCATAGTCATATGATCAATGCTCACAGATTCTCTCGTGATTGGCTGAAGGCAAAATGTTTCTCAAAGTAGAACCCTGGTCTACTCCGGGAAAAGTGCTTCCTTGTTTCTGGAAACACAGAAACATCCAGCGAGGAAACATTGCATGCTGGGCTTAACATGCGGTAAGATCTGAAGACTCTTAAAGAGACCCAGGGGTTGAACCAAACATTATTGATCTGGTGGTTTGGGCATTTGTCTTCTTGTCAACAATGTAATACTATCCAGACATTATTTCAAATTGATGGCCACAGTATTTTGATGGCCACAGTATATATTTATGGGGAAGATTGTTTTTGTGTTTCAGCGTAACTTGGCTGCAAACCTAGTTGCTGGGAGGCTTACTTTGGCCTACTGAAGCATCAATAAGGTTTGGTATTTCGCACTTTAGCAGAGCTCTACCCATGTAACATAATGTTTGGATTGCAGGCTAACTGACTTCTGTGTTCATCGGTCACTGTATTTAGGCATTCTGTAGGCCAACAAGATGCAGCTGTGTTAAACTATAATGGTTCTATTATTATTATTATTATTATTATTATTATTATTATTATTATTATTATTATTATTATTATTATTATTAAATATAGCCTATAGCGTTAATAGCACTGGTATGAACAAGTACCCTAATATCTGCAGTTAAACCCTGTACACAAACAATTTATTCCTCCAAGGACAAGAAGCACTGCTCTATAGTAGAATGTGTTGTTTTTCATTAGTTGTTTTAAATAAACCTACTGGCAAAGATACTTCTCAAAGGTTATTTTATTTATTTATTAGAATGCATCAAATTCTCTTTGCTGCTTCTGCCACCATCGTTGTTGTTGTTATCATTACTAGTACTAGTGTGTGTGTGTCTGTATATACATATTTCTTTTTTTAGACAAACAAGCTAAAATAGTTTTTGCTTCTTTGGCTCTCCGTAAATCTTCCTATTGCAACACTGTCATTCAAGCACACTATGCATTTTCTCCTGATGCTAATGTGTCATGATGCTGAATTTGAATGGGCCTGGTGCTTTTTCACTGGGTTGGCGCTGGCTGCAGGCAGTATGCTGTGGTATGTAAGAATAACCCTCGACAGGGTGAGTGGTAAGACAATTCTGCTTCCGAACGCCCTGGGTGGCCTTCAACCCTTCAACCCTGGAGTGGGTTATTTCACTTATAAAATGGTTATGTTTGAAAATAATTCCACAAACTAGCTTTGAGGAAAAAATTAGAAATGTGTTATATATCCTTCCACTAAAAAAAAAAAAAAAAAAAGGCCCTGAATTCATATTTTGTACTTTATTTGCCATAAACATTACATTGAACATTCCCATTTATAGTAACATTTTCGAGATAAAACGGCATTTGGGAATTGAAAGCAGACTGATTTCCCACATCTGAGGGAGGATTCATGGAACAGCTGAACACTGCACTGGCACTTGACATCAAGGGAGGAGCTTCCGAGTGTTGTGTGTGTGTGTGTGTGTGTGTGGTGGTGGTGTTTTTTTTTTTTTGTGTGTCTGTGTGTAGGAAATGATCCTACTCAGATTTTGCGGTGTTCAATAGAAGCTGACCAATAATTTCAGAGGCTGTTTTCATATCGATGGCCGGTAACTGGCATAATTTCCCTAGATTGTAAACCAGCATTAGATGATGTGGACTAAACAACTTCCGTGTCAGTTTACGCAGTGCCGCAGTCCTTTCTGTCCGCGGCGAGCACAACAGAATTCTATGCTGAACCCGACCTTGTTTAAAAGCCCAACGGTTGTGTCAGAAGAGAGCAGGAGAGATTTTAATTTTGTTTTAAATGTTTCTGAAATCGGAGGGTAGTGGTGAGATGTATCTGTTGTGTCTAATTTAAACATCGCATACTCGCTAGTCAGTTTTATAAGGCGATATTTAGTTTAAAAAGTAGATGCCGCTGCTGCATTACATGCTGAGAGATTTGCGTGGTGATTTCTCAGATGGCTTTTGAATAAAGTGTTACTGCTACTGCTTATTTCAGAGTTTTCTTTGTTCTCTTCTGTAACTAAGTACCACACTATAGCTGCCATTTTTACTGTAATTCTTACCACTTTTTTAAACTTTTAAGTTGCATTCTCTGCCTCAAGATGGCTTCACATGTACCCGCATGGACCTCTCAGAACTACATCCTCCTGCTCACATATGTAACTGGGATGGATTTATCAGTGAGCAGGAGGATGATGGGAAATGTAGTTCTGAGAGGTCCATGCGGGTACATGTGAAGGCAGGGAATGCAATTTAAAAGTTGTAGTAAAGTGTAGTAATATTAATAGATCAGGTAAGTAAGTTGGTCTATGATGTCATAGCTGTGTGGTAAGACAATTCTTGCTGCATGGTCATGTGATCCTGTTAAGCCAATCACAGCACTTAATTTTTAAGCCATTTTATAATGTATGTTAAAGTACAGCAACTAGAATGATCTACAGTATCTTCTTGTGCAGTATGAAAATTGAAATAATTTGATTCAATACCGTGAGTAATTCTCTTTTTGGTTTATACAGTACATATCTGATATGATTTTACATGGAAAATGATCCATGCTTCTAACCCTGCTGTGAAAAGATGAAACCTTAAAAGATAGCTTTTTCTAGAAATAATCAAATAGATTATTCTGTAATCCTGACCATTTTTCTTGGCTGTGCAGATGACAGTTCTGTCAGCTGTTTTCCGTATCTCAAACTTGTTACTTTTTAGAAGCACTATTGCATGTGACTATAAGGTTTGGACAATACAGTATCCTTGAAAAATCCAGTCATTGTTGAGCGAGTCTTATGTTAAATCTTTTAAAATAACACAATGTACTGTAATTCAAATGAGTATATTCAGTTCTATTTGGCTTGCACTGTGTAGAACAATAAACTTATGGTTCTGTTTTACGTATTTTTCAGTATACACCATGAAGTATTTATAATACCCTGGACGAGGGGATATGATGCTCAATACAGAGGTTTTGTATAGAGATCCAATTGTGAAGAGTCTTGGACATTCATTAATCAAGGGTGTCATAATCTAGGAAAAGGTCTACTGCACATGATATGGTGGCACTTCTCAATCTGTAGTTATACTGCACATGTGTAGTACTGTACTGTGGATGTATGTCAAGGCTCTCTAATTTTACAATGGCTCTAATTTTTTATGATCAGTGAGTGTGAAACAGTTCGATTTTGAAAACCCTTTCAGTAATACTGCTGCTTCCATTGCACAGAGAAGCCCGTAGTCTCTGTGGATTCAAAACAGCAGGTGAACGGTGTCTGTCTTCAAGCCACAAAGCTTCTTATTGGAGCCATTTAAATGCAAATTACTTTTGCCTTCTTTAACACCATCTGCTGTCCCAGAGGCCCGGTGTGTGGGGTGCCCCCATTGCGTTCGCAGCAGTGTTTGGGGGTGGGGGTGTTGGATGTTTATGTCCCAGGCCCTTGTGTGGCAGACCGTTCTGGCAGGACCAGAGCTTTTATGCTCAATTTAGGGGAACAAGCAGCACCGAATAATTGATAATTGATGAACTCATAAAATCAGCTTCTGGTTGAAATTCAGAAGAAATAGTTCAAACCCACAGGCATATATGAGAATAGCTGCCTGCCAAAAGGGCTGAGAGAATTGTCACGTGTGATGAACAGTAATAACATTTACTGCATTTTTTCTTCTTCTTTTTTAAAATGTACTTTCAGTAAGCCAACATAATGCTCAAATTAACAAAAATAATTGGTGTAAAGAAATTGACTTCTCGTAGAAACGTTTGTCAAGATGTACGCTTGTATGTATGTTTTATTCCTTATGATTGCGTGTTTAAGGGTGGGGAAAGAAAACCAGTCTCATGTTTGTGTATGGCTTTCGTTCTATTACTTAATTGGTAATCCTGTATCTTTGTGTATAGTTAATGTGTTTTACCATTAGTTTGTTAAATATAGTTTAACGGTGTTTAGCCTTTTTAAAGTACAAAAATGTGCTAGTCGTGTCCCATTGTGATGTTGTTGAGAAGGTGGGAAGTAGGTGAGTTTTATAACAAATGCGGACAGGAATACAATGCTGCACCTGAGGAGGTCTGCATTAGAAAACATTGATAATGACAGCAAGTGTAACCTGTATATAAAAACACATTTTAAAAATCAATATCGTTCTTTAAGTGATAGGGAATTGACAGAACTGTTTTAAATACTGACAGTACACAGCCATGCTGTACTCTTGGCATTTATTCTGTCTGCACCCGATTCCCTTACAGATTTTATCAACAATGTTATGTTATGTGCTTGTAAAATTCTTGAACAAAGATTTTATTAGAACAACATAGAGTGAAACTCCCTCCTTTCCCCTGCACAGTAAAAAACGTAGCGCTCTATTTTCTAGTAGCAGTAGAAAAGAAAGTTAGTTATTTTTTTGATTCAAGTTGAAGTTCTGTTATAGTGGTTTTCATCAGCATTACTAATTTTGAAAGCTGAAATTGGGGTAAATTTGATATTTCTAGTTTTGCTCCAAGGCGTTTTAAAAATAAACTGTCACGTTGCTTTGGGGATTAGTCTAAGGGAATAGTTGGCTCATTGGCTTGAATGTAATGTGTTTGATCCTAGAATATGACAAAGTAGGCCCTATGCATTTTTCTGCAGCCCCGGTTTGACAGTAGTGGGGGGTGCACTAAAATGTAGATAGGAGATCAAATGTGGAACAGAGAAATATCTACTGTACTGTATCTGCAACAAGCAGGCTAGCTTTGTAATATGCAAGTATCCATACTGAAATTTCATATTTGCACTTCTTTATCCCTTTCTGCTTCCTGGCTGTGTTAGAATAATCGAAGGGTCTCATGGGTTGTGGTAAGCATGACAAAAGCAGCAGTATTGTTTTCTGTGGTAGAAACAGCAATCTGGGATGAAAAAGTATACCGCTAATAAATATGGATGGGGACTTTTTACCATCTTTCACTTTTTTTAGGCTGTGGGTCTTGGGAATTCCCTGTTATTTTACTGGAATGATGTGCTGGATCAATTATAAATCGGGGATAGAATTGTTTAGCTGTACACATTTATAATCTGTAAATGTTAGCATTGATATCTGTGGTCCTATTAAGAATGTAGGAAGGGCACCTTTAACATACTGTATGTAGAGTCCATTGTGTGATACTAGAATTACCTTGTAGAACCAATGGTTTTCCAGTGTTCTTATTTTCTTTATAAGAGTCACTGAATACTGACAAACCACTCCTTCAGCAGTCCTCTGGTTTACCAATGCTTCAGATTTGTAGGCTGGTTAAAGTGGATGCTGCTGTACATACAGTAACAACAACTATATATTGTTTTGGTTATATTTTTATAGTAATTGCACTTAATTTGGCAACACCGTTTTAGCAGCTGTTCCTTAAGATACTATTTTTAGCTGCAAAACATTTCGTTAGGCCGCCACCATTCTAAAAATAGACTGTCAGTATAAATAGGCTTCTTTTTTATTATTTTGGCATACTGTATGTAAAAATGTTTCCTAAGGTTGTTTTTGTTTTACAGATGAATAGATGGACAGAAACCTCCACTCACGGAATCTAATACTCTAAATAACTAAATAACTAAATTAATGTATTTTCCATGTTTCATGACAGTTGGAAGTGGTCCTCCAGATATAGTAGGCTTAGTATATGCAAAAATGTACATTGTGACATTCAGTACAGATGGGC
The DNA here is from genome assembly GCF_902713425.1 of Acipenser ruthenus. Taxonomy (NCBI): domain Eukaryota; kingdom Metazoa; phylum Chordata; class Actinopteri; order Acipenseriformes; family Acipenseridae; genus Acipenser; species Acipenser ruthenus. Next base: position 12,704,524 of record NC_081197.1, on the reverse strand, counting down.
AGATCAGTGAGCAGACAGCCTTATGTATAACGTATGTTAAATGTTTCTGTAATGCCAAGCCTCCTAACAATTGGTTCAGCATTTCTCCAAGTATATGTAAAAATGTAAAAAAAAAGAAAGTGTGTGTGGTACATACTGTAGACTATTTCATTCCCTGTGTGTGATTTTGAAGGCCAGAATTTTTATGAAAAAAAAAAATCTAGGAATCTGTACACTTTAAATCATAATTCTGCCTGGGTAGATTTATGTGGAGAAATTAGTGCTGGTAATAAAATTCCCATAATTCTTAAACACATTTCTAATGTATCACCAGGTAACAGTTCATTAAATCTTCATTAAAGTTTTATGCTATGAAAATGTAGTTGATTGATGGAATTTCTGTGCACAGTCTGACCATTTTTTTCAACTAGGTTTCAACAGGATGTCTGTTGGGTGGTTTCCTCTTACACACTGTACAGTAGTTCTTGTACTGAAATGAGTGGTTGAGTAGACAAACATTGGATTTTTCTAACCAAACAAGACATTGAAGGAGAATTCCGTTGACAAGTTCTATATACAGTGCGTCGGCACTCGCTGTATGAAAATGAAAAGCAAGACTCCTTAGTCTGCATACTGTAGAAGTTGGGACGATTCCAGCTTTGCATTGAGTACCTGTTTGTGATCTCTGTGGTTGGTGGAAGTTCTAATTTGATTTTAAAAGCTTTGAAACCTGGAATGGCTCAAGCTGCTGTGCGTGGGAGTCTTGCAGTATAACAACCCAATGTTTTGCATTGCAAGCAGTGTCCTTGTAAGAGTTAACATGCAGGGCAGTCTGGACGATTCGGCGCTGATGATACGCTCATTAGTTATGAGTGAGTGCAGTCTGATCCACTGCAAATGTCTGCATTGTCCGCGGCCCCTTAGGCATGGAATCAAGAGGAATAATTGGCCAGGAAACGAGTGGGGAACTCCGACAGGTGGCTTTCAGGGATTCGTAAGGAAGAAAAAAAACAGCTGCACCAGATGGTTTGAGAAGAGAATTGGAATTAATTCATTGTAAAGGTACTCTGCTGTTACCCTTTGATGTGTGTGACGGTGTGTACAGTACAGTATCTCTCTGATGCTTAAGCGATGATGTCTTTTTAAGGCAAACCCGTTACGAATTATGAATCATCCATTTTTTTTTCCTTTTTTAATATATGTATTGAACTATATGAAAGGAAGTCTTGGTTTATAATAAGATCAGTGAATGCATACTGGAGGTAAATCTGGCAGATTTTCAGATTGTGAAGGGCTGACTGTAAAATACATTTTGGCAGCTTTTATCTTAATTGATTTTGTTTAACCTACTGTACTGCATGGAAAACCTGCTTCAAAAATATGGGAGAAGGTGAAGCGCTATTATTATTACATTATTATTATTATTATTATTATTATTATTATTATTATTATTATTATTATTATAATTTTTTGAAGGAAGCTCCATGGTGTACTTCCTGTGACATTTCTTTGGCAGGTATTGACACAGTGAAGCTGCATTGCAGTGGATCTATGCAATAGTTATATGGGGGCTCAGCTTCTCAAAACCTGTATTAAAACTTAAAGAAATCTTAGAAATACAGTAATGACCTAAATGTGTATTACTGTAACATACTGTGTTGGAAATCATCTCTGAATAGGACATCCCCTCTGGCACAATTTAGGTTCATTTTTATTGAAGTACTCCTTCACATTCTTACAATATCTGTGAATGCACAATGCATGCTTTTTTTGCGTCAAGGAGCCACTGCTGTCAAGTTTTAATGATGAAATCCATAACCCGATATATGTGAGTGCTAAGACTGACTCCAAGAGGTAATAACTTATGTAGACTCTTAATTGCAAAACTATGATTAATGTTGCAGAAGGGAACTGCTGTCTCCCACTTGTAATGTAGCCTGTTTCTTAATTCCACATTCCTCTGTTTTGAAATGGGGGAGTCAGTTAACTAAAGACAATGTGATGTGCTATAGAAGGAATACACACTGTCTGTGTTACTGGTGTAGAAAGCTTTAACACCTCATTTTAAGGGGAGTCTAAGTTGTTTATTAACATTCTATTGGGACCATGTGAAGGTTGCATGTTTGTAAGTGGATGAACAATTAGCTAAGAAACAGCATTTTAAGTGAATACAATGAAAACTAGTCGAACCTGCATATCTGTTTTTTATTTTGATTGGTGATGTGTGATATGCTGGGTATCAAACATTTCAAAATTGCTGTGTTTATGAATTTATGTATTTCTATTTTTTTTCTAGCATTTTTTTTTTTAAATAACCACATCGATTTAAATATTTTAAAAAATATATATATTATTAAAGTAAAGTAATGGTTACTATAGAATTTTAAACATTTTTTTTGGGGACCATTTAAGAACGTTTGGGTTACATTTGGGTACCAGTCCCCACAAACATCTTGTACTTGCTATTAGTCTGAGTCTTTGACACTGATTTTCATAGCAGAGCTTTTTAACATTCAAAGCCCTTTGTTTAATTAAAAAAAAAAAAAAGATGCCAAGATTGCAGTGTCTGGAGCAAGTAAGTCTGTGCTGTGTTTTCACCTCTTAATGTCTTTAGCCACTGAAGTGAAAGTGAGTATTTGGATCTTACTCAAACTGCTCTGTGTTCTGTGTTTAAATGTAAGTTGAAGACCTTGTGACTGAATTGCATTACAAGGACGTTCTCTTTCTACTGGTTTCAATTTGTTTCTTTGGTCAAAAGAAGAACTGTCAAATAACCACTTCTTTTTCTTGAGAATTGTCTTGTTATACAAAAACAGCTTGCCGAATAACCTGTAGTTGACAAAGCAGGTTTACTGTTGTTTGTTTCCAGTGAACACTTCCTTACTGTAAAACATGAGGCCCTGTCGGTGTGAGTCACTACAAGGTGTTTCCTCTGTGAAAGTGGGGTATGGTAGTGTCCTGCACAGGTTCAGACAGGTTTATTTTTGGCAGGTTGCTACTCTCTTTGCATTACGATAGGCTGAGAACATCTTTGAGATCTGAGAAGAACGGAGATGAAAGAACCTTGTGGTTAGAGTAGATTTATGGGTTTGTAGAACACAAATGTACAGTATGCTGTTGCTACTGTAAGTTCTTACATTTTGAATAGAAAGAATTACATTCTCAAAACGCAAAGGTCCTGCATGCATGACCAGTGAGTCTAGCTATTGGGTCATTCCACGCCAACTCAACCAGAAAAGGGATATTTCGTTGCCTGTCCGTCTCAGATTTTCCTAGAAAAATTCACCTGGGGGTTTTCAGACACGGTGAATTCAGAAATGATAGCCTTTTTTTTTTTTTTTTTTTAATTTCCCCTTCGAACTGTGACCTTGCAAAGGTCAACCTAAAGTGAGAAAGGGACCTTGACCAATAAAATTACCCTGGGCACAATTTAGATGCTACCATCATGTATAGCATATTCTACTCATATTGAATAGGGCTTTTCAGAAAAAAATACCAGGAGCACCCTACTCACTTCTGGCAAATTGCCAGACGAGGGGTAACTGACAAGTTTTATTCGAACTTCAGCCTAACCTTTTACCCTGTAGGGGATGTGGGTCCTAAAATGTATGTATTGCTGTAAGACCCTGTGGCAATGTGTCCCACCCCTGTGTGTATTTTTGTGTTGTATGTTGCATGTAGTGTGTAAATGTTGGTGTATTGTAGTTGGTACACGGGATATAATGCGGGTAATGAGCACGAGTGTTTAAAATGTATAATTGTATTTAGGCACGGGGATTGCACTTCACTTCACGTGCATTTAAAGTATGTAATAAAACGTGACCACGGGGTTGCAGAGAATTAGTTCACGTGCTGGGATTCAAGTGAATAATTAATTAGTAATTGAATCCCAGCACAACAGTATATAAAGATGCACAAAGCACTCGCTCGGGGTTGTGTGTTCGGGAGTGGAGAACGGGTGAGAGAGAAGGAGATAGAGCTAGAGATAGGAAAATATAACAATTGCTACTACTTGCTGAAGGACCAGCACGGTACTTGTTTTTGTGTTTAGCGTTCGCCCATCCTGTTTGTTAGTGTCTATTCGTTTTGTTTGTCTGTTTATTTTGGCTAAAGTGCAGTGTCCTGTGTTTTGTTCAAACTGTTTATTTTCTGTCTGCTGAATATTAAACAGTGCATCAGCGCATTCATTTACCATTTCACCATCCTGTCTGTTTCCTTTCCTGGGTCTGACGTCACCACTCAGCCAGCCTTGTGACAGACCCTTAGGAACCAGTCTTCCAAATTCTGTGAAAAACTTTTGGTTTCAAGTCCCACCACTGGTCATTAAACCCCCTTGAAATTTGAATTTTTGCTATTTGTACCAAGTTTAGGCTGTAATAACTTGCGTGGGGGGACTCCAAAAAATCACCCACATATATTTTTGGATAGATGTTGATGAGATATACAAGCATCAAGAAAAATATGTTGGTATCTGGGGATTTGGGATTTTTGGCAGATTTTTGAAGTTGCATTTGTCATGCATTTGAGCATTGCTTATGGCCACTTTGAGGTTAAAGTACCACAGTGTTCTATCCAAACTGGCTATAGTGCATTCTCTGAGGATTGATCTAGAGGAAAAAGTAACAATGTGGGCTTCCAATGGCACTAGCTTGGAGCGGAGGGGTTATGAACTTGCATATGGGACTTGGGACTTCGTTGTCATGATGACACATTTGAAACTACCAAAACTTTACTTGGTTGGGTTTTAAAAACTAAATTCATGTTTTTTCTTTAAAAAAAATAAATAAATAAATCTTCCCTGCTTACAGTACTGTTTAAATACACCTGTCTCTGTCATCGAAAACCTCCTAAACCAAAGACTTTCAGTTGTGCCTGAAATTGACTGATTGGCTAGCATGAGAATGCAGCAAATGGCTTTTTCACAAATGGTTGGTCAGTCAATCAGTTATCCCCCTAGGTAGGCACCACAACGTATAAAAACAACTTTACTGTCACTTTTTGGTTTTTAAAATCCAGCTAAGTAAGGTTTTGGTAGTTTCAAATGTGTCATCATAACAATGAAGTCCCAAGTCCCATATGCAAGTTCATAACCCCTCAGCTCCACGCTAGTGCTATTGGAAGCCCACATTGTTATTTTTTCCTCTAGATCAATTCTCAGAGAATGCACAATTGAAGAAATAACCAGTTTGGATAGAACTATGTGGTACTTTAACCTCACCAAAGTGGCCATAAGCAGTGCTCGAATGCATGACAAATGCAACTTCAAAAATCCCCGGATACCAACATATTTTGCTTGATGCTTGTAGATCACATTAACACCTATCCAAACATATGCAAGTTATTACAACCTAAACTTGGTACAAATAGCAAAAATTCAAATTTCAAGCTGGTTTTAATGACCAGTGGTGTGACTTGAAACAAAAAGTTTTTCAAAGAATTTGGAAGACTGATTCTTACAGCAATACTTGCATTTTAGGACCCCTACAGGGTAAAGGGTTAGGCTGAAGTTCGAATAAAACTTGTCAGTTACCTCTCGTCTGTGAGTAGGGTGCTCCTGGTATTTTTTTTTCTGAAAAGCCCTGTTCAATACGAGTAGAACGAGGTGCTACACCATGATGGTAGCATGTAAACTGCCCCCAGGGTGATTTTTTTTTTTGGGTCAAGGTCCCTTTCTCCCTTTTAGGTTGATTTTGCAAGGTCACAAGTCGAAGGGGAAATTAAAAAAAAAAAAAAAAAATGGCTGTCATTTCTGAACTCAGCGTGTCTGAAAACCCCCAGGTGAATGTTTCTAGGAAAATCTGAGACGGACGGGCAACGGCACTGGTTGAGTTGGCATGGGATAACCCAATTATATGATATTTAAATACTGTATCTTTAAGCTTTGGCTTTAAGCAGTTTAAACTCAGAATGCTGGTTATTAAACTGAAGTATGAACAACAGCTTTCCTGTGTCTAAGATATTTTATTAATGAATCAATTATTATGTTTTTTATTTCTTTGCATATTACCATTAGAAATGCTTTTAATAGAGCTCCCGAGTGGCGCATCCAGTAAAAGCACTTTCCTAGAGTGCAGGATGCGCCCTATAGTCTGGACGTCGCGAGTTCGAGTCCAGGCTATTCCTTTGCCGAACAAGGACGGGAGCTCCCAGGGAGCGGCGCTCAATTGGCCGAGCGTCGCCAGGGGGGAGGGAGGGTTACGTCGGCCAGGGTGTCCTCAGCTCACCGCGCACCAGCGACCCGTGTAGTCTGGCCGGGCGCATGCGGGCTTGCCTGTAAGCTACCCGAGAGCTGCATTGTCCTCCGACGCTGTAGCTCTTGGGTGGCTGCATGGTGAGTCCGCAGTGTGGGGGAAAAAAAGCGGTCGGCTGACGGCACACGCTTCGGAGGACAGCGTGTGTTCGTCTTCACCCTCCCGAGTCAGCGCAGGGGTGGTAGTGGTGAGCTGAGCATAATAAAATAATTGGCCATTCCAAATTGGGAGAAAATAATAAAAAAAAATAATTGGCAATGACTAAATTTATATATATAAAAAAAAAAGAAAATAAATGTTTTTAATGGCTTGGTAAACTAATGGTTTTACATTAATGTAAACCTGCAGTGGTACTGTTGGCTGCTTTGGTTTGTAGGTTTATACTAACTGAGAAGATGTTCGATATGCAGATGGAGAATTGCAGTGATGTAAAAATGATCAAATAGTGTAGATCAACTTCTTCTTTTGTATAGAAACTTGTGCCATGTTGCATCAGGACCTGTAGTTTTCTTTTCTTTTTTTTGCTCACTGTTGGGACCTGCAGTAGCTTTATTTATATTTTCACAGATTTTGAGACCAAGAAATTGGAATTTTAACCCAAATCCTATTTTTTCCCTTAGGCTGTCGCCTGTGATTGAATTTATAGAACCTTTTGATGCCTTTTTTCCTCTTGCTTTACTGACAGGCAGACTTGTCAGTGCTTTTAGAATGCAGTACATCCAGGGAGTGGCTAAGCCTGTTGCACTTGTTGGGGGAACTGAAGCTTAAACATTAATTGTTCAGGAAGCCGTTGCAATAACAAAACCGATTCAAATCTGAGCCACCCTTTGCTCAGTCATAAGGTCTGTAAAGACTGTTTGTTTAGCCTACAGCATAGTTATTAACAAACCATTTTATGAAGTTCCTGTAAAAATGTCCCATCAAAGGAAATTTGATACAGCATCTGAAATAAATAACATGTTCAAATGAAGGGTTGTTTGCTTTGTTTTGCAAGGTAATTTGGTGGTGTATACTCTGTGTGTGTGTGTGTGTGTGTGTGTGTGTGTGTGTGTATTATTATTTGTTTATTATTTGTTTATTTAGCAGACGCCTTTATCCAAGGTGACTTACAGAGACTAGGGTGGGTGAACTACGCATCAGCTGCAGAGTCACTTACGATTACAGTCTCACCCGAAAGACTGAGCACAAGGAGGTTAAGTGACTTGCTCTGGGTCACACAATGAGTCAGTGGCTGAGGTGGGATTTGAACCGGGGACCTTCTAGTTACAAGCCCTTTTCTTTAACCACTGGACCACTACTGTATAGGCCATCAGATATTTCATTACACAGTACATTGAAGAATGATGGACAAGTTCAAGGATATAAATACCATATGTACTCTAAGGTACTGGATGACTTAATGAACTCATCTGTGTGAACAGTATATACACTGCTTTTCAACAAATATTGGGAAGGTAAATTATACTGTACTACAGCATAGACATGTGATAAAGTAGTTTTTACTGCACAAATTACTTCTTGCATACATCACGTTTCCAGACAAAGTTATTCAAAATATCCACACACAGCATACTGCAGGGTTGCTTCTGGCATTGCATCCTCGGTTGGGAATGCAGTGCAGATCTGATCAACCCTGGAAATGTTCACTGTGTCTAAATTTGACACCTCCTTTTGTAGTTACAGTTGTTTAAAATTGAGTAGGTGGTTGGGACTGCTACAAAAAGAGAGAAAAGAAAGTTCAACTACTTTTACCTTGATAGCAGAGTAGGAGAAATGTTTGACTTAACCTTTTAAAAACTACAATCTACATAGATACAATGTGTGATGCAGTTTAGGTTATTTTGATTAAATTCCATCTTGTATTCAATTCATCTCAAAGTGAAACTGAATCTCAGCTGTGCTTTAATATTTAGGTTATTAGAGTAGATGAATGATGAATAGAGTCACCGGCTATGATAATTCAGTTTGTTCATGCTGCGCTTCTGTTGCATTGTGGATAGATTTCAGGTCGTGAACTTCCTCTCGGGAAGTGATTGGATACCTGGAAGGAATCGTTTTATTGTATCTGTTGTCTACAGTGTTGTACAGTAGAACCTCACAGTTACGAACACCAAACCTACCAACTGACTGGTCAGCTGAATGACCCACTTTCAGCCGGACATATGCAATCACTCTACCCTGCATACAATGCAACCAGATAGACACTCCTGCAGTGTACGTGGTGCGCTGGTCATAAAGAAGGCAACATTACTGTACCACAAATGTATCCAGACAAAGGTGAGGCAGATTTCAAATCAAATATGGGCAATTTTTTTTAGAAACAATTTACTGTTGTAAAAGGAGCACTTCCCCCCCCCCCCCCCCCCCCCTCAAGCCAAAGGAGGTTGAACGCATTTTGTTTAAAATAAAATAAAAACAAGCACTACGTTAACACATGTTTTCCTGGACGTTTTAAATCTGTGTTTTTGCTACTGTATTTATTTATTTGCTACAATTTCAATGGTAACTTGAATTGTCCATTTTTCCATTCGTAGTACTATTTCAGATTTTAGAACCATAACAATGAGTATTGCATTACTGTGCTGTATCCTTGTATTATTCTCCAGATTGAGGGTGTAGATAGCAGATGTACATATTTATTAAAACCATTGAAAACCTCAATTCCAGAGTTGTTTGTAACCCTGAGGTTCTACTGTACTTGAAAAATCTCTACTGTGTATTTTGAATTAAAGTATAAAAAAGAAGCAACATTTCTTTAACACAAGACAATTGGCAATATAAGAATCTGAGTAATGGTAATAAGAAAAGTGACTGTAAAACCTTGGTATAAGGGAGGAGTTAGGTGGGTTTTTTTTAGGTAGATTTGGCAAGGTATTGACTCGTGTGATTTTGTACCGATTCACAAATTGTCAAAGCAGGCAGTGCATTCGACAGGAATGGTAACTTCTTTTCTTTCCATTTTTAAAATGCACAATCTGTGACAGATGTCCAGACTTGAAGACTGGAGATCATCGTCAAGCGATCTCCATTTCCACTGCCTAGCCCATCACTTTTCACCTGGTAGATTTAAGCAGTGGATGTTGACAACCCTGGAGCTGCTGAACCCTGGAGGTTAGGTCCAGCCTGGCTGGTTTGACCAGTGGGGGTCCCTGAGAGGCAAACCAAGCCCAGCTGATTTTCCTCCCCACTGTAGCTAACCTTGGCAGCAAACAAGATTTAATTTTGCACAGTCTTCTAAAGATTCTAAAGATATCATTCCAAAGAACTGTTCCGAATGTAAAACTAACAGGAGACTATCAGGCGAACAGTGCATGAGCTCACATCTGTGGCAGGAGGACAATGGGTGGCTGGTTTGTGTGACAGACTGATGCCCTGGACAAGTGCATTATAGCATCTGCTGCACGCAATGTAAACAAAATATATATATATATATATAAAAAGAGATAAACCTGTGTTGAAATATTTTAGCTAAAAAGAAAGCTCAGTTTAGGAAGTTCCATACTTGAGCATTACTTTGCAGTCTAACCTATTGAACATGTAACAACCAACCGCTGTGGGTCTAGAAACTGCTGTACATAAATTGAGGTCTATGTGTTTGTTTGACTTGATCATTGCTGTCATTGCAAAACAATCTGAATGACTGCAGTAGCTTCTAATTCATTGGGGGGTGGGTGGGAAGGTTTGGTCTTGAGTAGGATTTTCTGGGTCTAGTTTTGTTAAATTTATAAAAGGCAACAGAAGGAGAATACCGAGGGTAAACTTACAGCTTTGTCTTAAGATTCAGTATTCGGCAGAAAACGTCAACCTGCTTCAGCGAAGAAGAAATTGTGGGTGAGGAATTGGTGAATAATATATACAGTACTGACTTTTGTAGTAAAGACGTGAAATAAATAATAAGAATGTGACTACTGCAGTATATAACGTTATTGCAGATTTGAAATAATCACAAGTCTGCTGCTTTTATTTATTGAAATCGTGCGCAGCAGAATCAAAATAAATGTAAATCGCACTCTGAAGGTTCCAGAATTTAGTAAAATAGCCTGTTAGCATTTATAACATGTTGTTATTATTATTATTATTATTATTATTATTAGTAGTAGTAGTATTATGAACTTTTTAGTGGCAACCCTTTTTGTTTTAGGCAAAACCTCTGGCAATAAAGAAGACAGTAGGTTTCACATGCATTGAAATGCTTTCTATTTAAAGCTCAACTCGCTATCTTCTAATATAACATACTGTAAAAGGCCTTCTTTCTATTTATGGCGATTGTTCGGATGAGTAACTGATGCTAATTGCAGTAGACTTGTCCTTTTCCCTTCCTGTTGCTGAATGTGTGACGAGCTCCGAGGGGGTGTTTTTAGAGGTGATGTAATGATGCAGTTTCTGTTGAAGCCACACGTCCAGAAAAAAAAAAAAACAACAACAAATAAACACCTTCTGTTCATCTGTCTGGGTGGGTGCTTTTTTTAAAAAAACGTGTTTTAGTTAAAAACTCATGAACACCTCTGAGTAATTTTGTAAAGATAGACTCTCTTTGTTTGTATGAGTCAGTCTGGGAGCATAGACAACTGTTGTCTTGTCACATTTGTCATTAACAAACAAAATGTCATTTACTTTTTAAATGTTACTAAAAAATAGAGGGGTTCTGGAGTCCGGATCAGCATTTCCATGATCTCTGGCTAGACAACAGTTGCAAATGCCAGTGTCTGGCTTTGTAGGTTTGTCTTTGTTATCCTACAGAATGATGTAATTTTATTGGTCCATGTTTGCCTGGAGAAGTGTAGATGCGATGTAGCTTTGAGCATATCCACATTTAAATGCTGGTCTCCTGGGTAAAAGGCTGTTTTCCATGCAATGTTCCACCCAGTCCCAGTACAACAAGTTTTATTGCAAACAGGTTTTATTTTCTGTTAAGCCCACTCCCCACACTGTATTGGAGACCAGTGTTTTGGTTGGTTGTTAAGTTTTTCAGCTGACCTTATTTCAGTTTGATCAGACCTTACTCACATGTTTTAATGATGTAATATCTATGACCAATTTTTTGGCGGGGAGGGGATGTGGAGTGGAGATAAACTACAGCTTTGAATTTTCCTTAAGTGTGGTTAGGCTTAACATGTGTGTGTTTTTTTTCCTGTCAGTAAAACAATTGCATTGAACTACAGCCTAAGAAATCCTAACAGAACATAAAGGAAAAACATTCCTGTTGCGATCCGGCAAAACGCATTATTTTTACTACTTTTAGACTCTCTGTATTTTAGCTGGTGGTTTTAATAAAACATGGTAAATGCTCTGGCCTACAGTACAATAGACAACACTTTGTGTGTTATACTGCTTGCATAAAGGAGCCAGCTTTGACATCAAAGAGAGCAGATGTTTCTTTGAGAAATGAAGTGTGGATTTTTGAGGTATTACCACAGTCCAGCATTATGCCAATTACAGGAGATGCCGAAAGTCAAGGGAAGTTGCAATGAGCTGTGGCCGAAGCTTGATAAACTGAAGACAACTTATCGGTTCCCTTGGCTTTCTGTATACACTATGTACACAAAAACAGCAGTCAAACCCTTCTTTGAATAATAAACACGTCAGGACTGAAATAAACTGAATCCAAGACCTGTTGCCTAGTAATAATAAAAGATTGTCTTCGGTTTGCTATTCCAATTGCTGAAGAGCACTTGTTCATGAAACTGACTCCTAGAAGGCTACGTTTTACTCGGGCTACTGCAAGCGATCTCATTTGACCCCTTAAGTCATGCTGGCTGTACAAGGCCTGTCTGATTTAAATGATGTAAAACTGAGCGGGATACACAGTGTTGTGCATTGTGAAGAAATTGGAGAAGTGATCTGAAGTGATGCTTCGTTTTTATTACTGTATGTTGGGGCATAGCTTATTGACACAACCTTTTAAAAATGCATATAGATATAAAATAAATGTTTTATATATACAGTGTATATATATAAAATTGTAATTACTGCACAGCATCTTCAAGTACAATTAATATATTGGTTGTACTACAGCAAATTGCTTCCTAAGCTAGCATCCCTCTGACAGATTTGACCAAGCTGTGAGTTTACTTAAGACTACAAAGTCTAGTTGCTTCCGCAGAGAACAGCAAACAAAGATGACTCTTTGCTTTTATGCCATCGTGTAAACAGCTGCTTTTTCTTTTTAAATCCAGCCCGTGTGTGTGTGTGTGGGGATAAGGGCTAACTTGATGAGCAGGGTGTGACAGTTTCAGCTTAAAGCAAGGCCCACTAGAGAGAGAGAGAGAGAGAGAGAGAGAGCGAGTGTGTGTGTGTGTGTGTGTGTGTGTGTGTGTGTGACATCACGTCTGGGGAGGGCCTAGTCAGTGTACTCACACTTAAGTTTCACTTGTGTTAAGTTTCTGCCATAGGTGATCTCTCCTCTTTGTGTTAGCTGGGTGCATTCACATCTATTTTTTGGGGGGGAAGAATGGAGAGCCTTTGTTGAGGTAAGCCTGGTGACAAACCGACCAGAAGACTTTAGAGGTGTGCACCAAAAAGAAAAGGATTTTGAAATGCAATATTGTGTATAGAAATAAGAAATGCTTACAGTACAAGACAACAGCGATGCAAATTTTGAATTGGTAGACTGGGTTACGGTAAGGTTTTGCAGACAGTAATTAGATTTACTACAAGATGGGTTTTAATAATATATAGTTTTACGATTATATAGTAAGGCACTATAGATTTATAATTTAATGAATCTCTGCATGAACCGAGCACATCAAAGCACTGTGAAAAGATGCCTGCAGATCTTTGGGTTCAGTTTTCTTATCTGCTCATGAGCAAGACTAGTTTTCTGACTCTGCACCTAAATTTTGGAATTCTTGCCATGGGCAATTTGCGAGTGCTAGTCTAGGCTAAAAACATGCTGGAACTTGTCTATCTATGCTTATTGTCAGTGTTTAGTGTCGCCTAGTTTGTAAACTTTTAATCCATTTAAGGCGTGTCCTTTTTTTTTTTTTTTTTTTTAAACAAATAGAAATCAGATTACTTGAGTGAGCTCAATGCTTTATTTTATAAGTTAGGGAGTGCAAGGTTCTTGGTATGATTTTAAAAACAGAAATGTTTTGGCTTGTAGAGCGAAAATAACTAGCTTAAATAATCATATTTTGGGAGCTGCAGAATTTTGACTATCAGTCCCTGTTGAAGAGTCAGAAAAGCCACTGTCTTTTACTCATTCCAGCTCGCAGATGTCATGTATGAACTAACCACAGGGTAAATACAGCCACTGGGTGAAGTAACACTTTTGGAAGAATGTGGGGAAATAGCCGAACACTGTGAATGAATAGAGGCACCATTGAAGCAGAGCTTCCTCCTCCTACAGTCCTAAGCATACCTTGTGCCGTGCAGTGAGGTGCCCTGGCACCTAGTTACTGCTGTTTGTTTTCACAATCGGTATGCTGATCTGTACTGTAATGGAGTTAATGTGTAATTAATTAAACATCAGATTTGCGCTCGTAGTAAACGCTATCAAAACCCCAAAGCAACAGCAGTGGTCCTGTATTGTGACACATTTCCAAAGGCTGAGAAAGCTAGAAAATGCAAAGCTTGTCTTGGCTGGGGCTGCAGTAGCTTGTAAGTTCTGTTAAGTTGGGTGTAAGGGTGTTTAGGATACAGTATGGTACTGTAACAGATAATTGTGTATATGTATTGGTTTTAACAAAATACAGTTCAAACATTTGTGAAAGGACTGGGCTTGGTTAACATATGTAATATCTTTAAGTATTTGTATGCTGTACATTGACTTTTTTTAATGGGCTTCTAATTGAACTATTCATTTTAAAAGGAATGTCAATGTTTCTATTCAAGGTCATGAAAATAAGTCTCTGCGTCTCTATTGTGTATATATTATCTATTGTAAATACCATCTTGCATAGCTTTCATATTTAAACCAAATCTATATTTGTGAAATGTAATTCTTGTGCTGTTGCAAAGCTAGTGCTTGGTCTTGTGATGCATTGCATGTTCACAGTGTTTTTTAAAATACCTCTCCTCTTGTGTTCTTCCTGCAGTAAAGGCTGTGCTAGTTGAAGATGTCTGATAATGGTGAAGTTGAAGACAAGCCTCCAGCACCTCCAATGAGAAACACCAGCACAATGATCGGGGCCAGCTGCAAGGATTCAGGGACCCTGAACCACGGCTCCAAGCCCCTGCCCCCCAACCCCGAAGAGAAGAAGAAAAAGGACCGCTCTATCAGATCCATCTTTCCAGGGGCCGGCGATAAGAGTAAGTTTGCCAGTTGCTGCCGTGTGAACAAGGATTGGGGAAAGGTTGTTCATGACCAAGTGACCATGTGTCCGTCTTTTTTTTTTGGACAGTTCCCATAGTGCTGTGGCAAATTCCAGTATTCAAACAAACTGCTCTAAATGTATTCAGAGGCAAAAATTACCTTATTTTTGTTTCACCACTCCTATTGGGGCAATTCAAGATGAAAGTATATTCAAATATTCATTTAGAATTTTGAAGAATATTCAAACATGAAATATCCATGTTTTTCCCCTCTTTAATTTCCATTAAGTAGGTTATATGTGCTGTGTTAACACAAATGTTGTCAGGAGCAGCTGGAACTATTTCCAGCCATCGATATGTTACTGGCCTGAACTCAATTGTCACTTTCCTAAAAACATTCCCCTAAATACAGTACACTACCCTGTGTGAGACCACTTCACCAGAAGATCAAACAGCCTCATTCCACAGGATAGAGACGAAATCCAAAGTAAAAAAATAAAGAGCAGGAGGCACCCGAGTGGCGCATCTGGTAAAGGCGCTCCGCGTGGAGTGCAGGATGCGCCCTATAGCCTGGAGGTCGCCGTTTCGAGTCCAGGCTATTCTATTGCCGACCATAGATGGGAGCTCCCAGGGGGTGGCACGCAATTGACCGAGCACTGCCCGGTGGGGGGGGTGGGAGCTTAGGTCAGCCAGGGTGTCCTCAGCTCACCACACACCAGCGATCCCTGTAGTCTGGCCCAGCGCCTGCGGGCGTGCCTGTAATCTGCCCAGAGCTGCGTTGTCCTTCGACGCTGTAGCTCTGAGGTGGCTGCACGGTGAGTCTGCAGTGTGAATAAAAGAGGTCTGCTGACGACACATGCTTTGTGTTCGTCTTCGCCCTCCCGAGTGTGGGGGTGGTAGCGGTGAGCTGAGCATAAAAATAATTGGATATGCCAAATTTGGAGAAAATGAAGTAATTGCCGATTTTACAAAAAAGAAAAAAAAGAGCGATTTGTAGTATATTTGGTCATTTTTAATTTGATATAAAATCTTCACTGATCTGATTACTGATCTATTACTTATTCGAGATCTGCCTATAGATATTACTGATAAGCCTTTGGAAATCATAAAGGTATAGTTTAAAAAAAAAAGTTATACATTTAGCTTACCTATTGAAGCAGACTGCCATGAATGATATGTAATATTGAATAACGCTGATTTAATCATTGCAGATTGGAGCACATTACTTTTAGAACAGGATAAAGGCCACAGCATGTCATAACCAGTGGTTTATAAATCATGCTGGGAGTCTGCTTGGTTTTTGTAATATAATTGAGTTTTAACATTATTACATTTTATAATGTAATAATTAAGTCCTTTTGTAAACCTAATTCATGACAATTTGTGTTACACAAATTGAATTGTAGCAGAGGTGATTGGTGTTTTATTTAGAAGGCGTTCTCTAGAAAGAGAACTCCTTGCATTAACCCATTGATGTTTTTATTTATTTATTTTTTTTAAAAGACATTTACACAGCTTTTGCTTCTATAAAGGGATGTTTCCAAACTAGAAATGACTCCATGACTTCAAATGCTTATCTTCAGATATGTGTGAAGATATTTTGCCTGAGCTCATTTTATTAAGAACTGTAGGCTGTACTGCTTATTACCAGCCTCACTGTCAATGTGCATAAAAATTTTAAGTTGGGTGGT
Source organism: Acipenser ruthenus (assembly GCF_902713425.1). Lineage (NCBI taxonomy): Eukaryota > Metazoa > Chordata > Actinopteri > Acipenseriformes > Acipenseridae > Acipenser > Acipenser ruthenus. The sequence goes on along the minus strand of NC_081197.1, from coordinate 12,688,350 downwards.
TCTTTTAAATGGAAGAATATGTACCATAGTAAATAGGAGGACTCTTGTGAACTTGGTGTGCCATGGGGAATATTGTTCAATGAATCTTTTGTGTAAGCAATCAAATAACATTTTAAACATTTTTTTACAGAAACAAAACTGTCAAATTCATTTAGGTTTGAATGATCATCCCCCCACGCCAACTTTAAGATGAAAGTAAAATTTTAACCATTAATTTCCCGTTTTTAATAACCGTGAGCAAATAATGCCTGAGGGGAAATGTTGCGGTTCACGTGAATAGAAAAAACTGCTTATAAGTAGTTGCTCTGTGCATTAATGATTCAGACAATTGCTTGCATCATCAATGATGAAGGTTCAGGTGACGAAGACGTGCAGTTCACGGTTTCGGATCAGATGATACAGACTCCGCAGTCTGATTTGACTCCTCTTTCCTCTTGCGATTTTTTTATTTTTATTTTTTTTTAAAAAGACATTGCAAGAGCTTGTAAGTCAGACATTTTTTTATATTAGACATTTTAGTGCTGTACTGCTACTTTGGCTGCTATGCGAAGTTATTTTGTGTTGTGTTTTCACACTGGACTCCAATTTCTTACTTCCAGAGAGATTTCATGATGTGCTTTTGCACTGCACACTGTAGCTTTAAAGTTTAATGTTTGTTTTGTGAAACTATTTGAAATGACTAAACAGTGCAAGACATACTGCACCAGTCAATAAATGTTAACTGTACTTCTTGATTCTTTTAGCGTGATCGGATTGTTAAATTCTCTGCTGCAAGCTTTCATTTTATTGGTAAATTGGAAGATTTTAAAAAGCCCTGAAAAAGTAATAAACCTATGTGACGCAAAAACTTAACATACAGATGGTGGATTTTTCATCAGGCTGGGATTCATTTGGCCCCTGCTAACAATGTATGCTAATCAGATTCCTATTACCGGTAGTAGCAGTAAGCATATAGAAATCAATAATAGCCATATTCTGGGCCTCAAGAAGCAGGATGTTAACTTCTGGAACCTTTTTATTTTTCTGCTTCTGTGAGACAAAAGCCTGGGACCCTGTCAGCAGAATGAATGGAGCCTCTCTGCTGGACTGACTGGTCCTGCTTGTTGTTGTTTTCTTATTATTCATGATGACTCATTCAGTGACTTCACCACAATGTTTATTGATGTCAAGGGGGGTGCAAACATCAAAAGCACTGTTGTTCAGAAGGGAATGTCTTAAGACCTGAATTTTAACTTTTTTTTTTTTTTTGCATTATTTATAGTCTTGCGTTTACGAAATGGGGGGGATGTTTTAAACGGCTTGTCTTTTAAAGTTCCAAGTTATATTTATACAGTATATATAATATATAATCTGCCTCTCTCCAGACTGATGCAGTGGGGTGGTTATGCTGGGTGGTTGAGCAATTTGAGGTTGGCTGTAAATTGAACAGTAGGAATGTACTATATGTCTGATCAGACAACTTGTGTGTCCTCACTGGTTCTGCTATCTAAAGAACCATGTTTCCAGAAAGTGGCTAAATTTATAACTTTCACACCTTGCACACTAATTACCAACTTATTATACATCGTAAAGATGAAGATTGGGAACTGATCTCAAACGTAAGTTCTGATTTTTGATAAGTGATCGATAAGAAATGGAGGGAGACATACTCCTGAACAAGGCGACTTGCTCTGTACAGAGCCATATGTAAAATATGTACTTGTATGTAATGCTGCACTAATTGTCAATTTACATTACATTTTGTTAACAGCAAACAAAAAGAAAGAACGACCAGAAATATCCTTGCCTTCTGATTTTGAACATACAATACATGTGGGGTTTGATGCAGTCACTGGAGAATTTACAGTAAGTAATTCCTCCCTCTTTCTACAAATACTGCTTTCAACTCTGTGAAAATTGTGCATTACTTCACTGCCCAACTACCCCATATAAAGCATACAGATCATCCCTGCGAATAAGACATTGATTTATCTATTTGTAATACATAAATCTTCAATAATAATTTATGACTTGAGGTTGTGTATTTGTAGGATGTAGCGAGCAATACAGGTCGTGGCAGCTTTTGATGCCCCTCACCTTTCTTCTGTAATACAATCACCACCTGTGTAATCTAAAAGCCATCTACGGGACAACAGCTAATATTCTGTTGGATGTTAAGTATATTGCTGGCATGATGCTAATGTATTGATAAGCCGTCTTGTTTTTTCTGTGTGCATTACCCAACTCCAAACTAGCAGTGCCCTTGATTCTGAATTAATATGTACTGTATTGCTTCAGACAGTGCTTTTAACTGATAGTCCGCAGTAACCAGCACTTGCTTTCACAAAAAGGGAGTCTTATCGTATTGCAGCAGCTTTTAGGGAGGTTGAACCGAAATACGTAGCGAACCGGTCATGAAAGCTGGCCTGTGCTTAATTAACCAGTGTCAGGCAAGTAGGCATCAGAACAGCGACCCACTTCTTGGATCCCTGCAATAAACGTACAGCAGCAGAGCCGATCCCCTGCCACTGCCTCAGTAATAATAACACGCTCTGCTTCCTATTGTAAGGGTATGCCAGAGCAATGGGCTCGGTTACTACAGACCTCCAATATCACCAAACTGGAACAGAAGAAGAACCCCCAGGCAGTGCTGGACGTCTTGAAATTCTACGACTCGAAAGAGACGTCCAATAGTCAAAAGTACATGAGCTTCACGGGTAAGAAAAAATAGTGGTTTAATAGCACAATGTCTGTTTTATACTGTAGGTGTGATTGTGCATTTGTCTATGACTGAAATACATTACCAATATGTGTAATGTGTGTGCATAACGGTCTATGCTGTGTTTTTGGTTTCACAAAATTGCTTAAGGTTGTCTTGCATAGTGCTATGCAGAAAATGATATGATACGAATACAGTTTAATAAATACTTCTTCTCTGCAGATAAAACCACAGACAGTTATAATTCTTCAAATGCGCTGGTAAGTGGTGTGTTTTTTTTTCTTTTCAGTTAAGTTTAAATATACTTAAGTGACTCGTGCTCTTGAAGTAAGTGAAGTAAGGCTGGTGTTGCCATTATCACTCCTGAATCTGTCTGTGAATGCTAATTTCTCATCCAGCCTGCAGACGTGTGCTGTTGGTTGCAGAGGACTTGTTAGTTTCCAAGTGTTAGTGCGATTTATCTGGCCACCCGCCAACAGCCCCAGCAGGCAAGCTTGTACCCCATCCTTGAGCAAAGCGATCCCTGCTGTTAGCAGCCAGGGTCAAGTTAACAAGCTGTTATTCTGTGAAGCATTTATGTAAAATATTGAGATAGGAGTAAACAGTACAAAAATGCTCCTTTTGTGTTTTTCTTTACTGCTATGAGCTGTCGTATGTGTCTACAGGTGCAGAGGCTGGATTATGGGGGGGGGGGGGGGGCAAGGGGTTACATTATCAATTTAACTACTCAGTCCTGTATTAATATTATCTTTTAAATGGTGTTTCGTGTATTACTAATCAAGATGTAAACCTTATTGTTTCATAAATAAATTTAAAAAATGGCTAAACGTAGATTTGTATTTTATAAAACACACTAGAATCACTACTGACTGTGACAGTCATGTCTCCCAAAAAAGTGATGTAGGTCAGCGGTTCCTTTTGTAGCACAGACCCCCTTAAAAATAGATTTTCCAGTAATGCTAGAAAAATCTAAAAAAAATTAACAGGATTTGCCTCAAATATGGTTTCTCTGCAGTACTTGTACTGCTTTTAGTTTGAGTGCGAGACCCACATTCTCTCCCTCTTTGCCTTGTAGAACACAAAGGCGGTCTCTGAGCCGCCCGCAGTACCTCCAGTCTCTGAGGACGACGATGAGGATGAAACCACCCCTCCGCCAGTGATCGCCCCACGGCCAGAGCACACCAAATCGGTAAGCAGATCACCACACTGGAACACCTTCATTTATTCATGTCCTTGGAAGTCTCCATTACTCTGGTGGTGGAGATGTTACCAGGCACTGAGCTGACAGTCACCAAGTCAAGTGGAATATCATTGAATGGATTGATTTGATTTGAAACACACTTTGTTTCTTTGACTTACTGGGCCACCATACTTTGCAGTACAGCTTGTTAACGCATATCATTGGATAGGGGAGGGCTTGTATTTCACTGCCTGTTTGTTGTGTTTTTTTTTGTGTGATGTCGCTGAGGCATTTAATTTAGGGCAGACATTTTCAGCAGCAGGGAGAAACAAAACATGACTCGAACTTGTTTACAGCTAAGAAAAAATGGGAAAACATTGTAAATCCAATGGATTTGACTTATAGTTATATTAGAACATTTATTCTGTCTCATTGTGTCTCCTGTGTTTAATATATATGGTTTTATAACGTTTATAAATATCAAGAAACGAGTGGATATAAGCAGATCATGTTTCTTGAATTAAATTCATCAGGTATGTTCTTTTTTGCTTATTACTGATAATAATGGAATGATAACTATTTTATTTATAAATATTTATTTTGAGAAAATAATCAAGAGTAGTGTCCATTATTGCTTCTAAAGACCCTGAGAATAAATGTGTATTATGTTATTGCAATCATGTCTTGTAATTTGCACATCAATATTTTAACAAAACTTTCAAATCACCTGGTCCTGGGGGAGCATCCCACTGAAAAACGCTTAAAGGGTTAAGTGTTTTAAACTTGATTTGCCTGCTGCATTCAAGGTTGTCCTTTTTTAGAGGTTTTTAAAACTGCGGTTGACATTGGAAGAGAAGAAAAGGATATTGCACGTTAATGAAACAAGGGATTGAAAAAGAACTAGAAGCAAAAGTGTACGGGATCTAGCACATTGACCATTGGGAGCGAAGCCAAAAAACAATACAAATGTTTTGGATTTTATTTTATTTTTTTTCTATTGCTGGCTGTGAAATCCCACTCCAGTGATTCAGTACTTTTTCCACCAGGTGCTATTATTGTCAATAAAATGTGACGGTTCTTAGTGTATCTTCTGCCCTGCCACAGCCAACAGAATCTGTTGCAGTGATTTATGTGCCTTTCTGTAGTGTTTTTTGTTTATTATTATTAATTATGTTTATTTAATTCCAAATTGGAACCACATCTTCCTCCCTATGCTGTTGCAAACTACCTGTTTGGAATGCCTGCGCTTAGATTTTTTTGTTCTCCATTTTGAACCATGTGCATGATAAGCCTTGAAGCATTTTGCTATGAAAACCATTAGTTTCCCTCCCAGAAGGATCACTGCTCCAGTAAGAAGGAACTCGGGAAAACTACCGTCACTCAATCATGATTGTGTTGCTTTACATCAGGACTACTTTCATCATTGAAAAGGACCCGTCAGAGTTTTTAAACTGGGTTGCGGGCAAAATGATCTATTTGCACGTTACTCCAGAAGATGACAAACTACTGCCTGAACAAGTCCTTTCTTTTTACAGTGGTGAACAATTCCCTGTATGTCCAGCTTCTTCAGAAAGTTTATGCTGCTAACTGTTTGCTGTGTTTCTTGTTACTAGTGCTAACTTAGTTTCCTCTTTCTGCTAGATATATACCCGGTCTGTTATAGAACCCTTCCCAGCACCCCCCACTAAAGATGCAGCAACCTCTCCCATCTCGCCGCCTGCGGAGAACAGCAGCACTCCCTCAAACACGCTCACCAGGAACGCAGAGAAGCTGAGGAAGAAGACCAAGATGTCAGATGAGGAGATTCTGGAAAAATTACGTAAGTGTAGATGGAAACCCCACATTATACTGCTTAAATATCATACACTGTTATCAATTGATATTACTACAGCTCCCACGTTACAACTCGTGTCTTTATACTGAGTAATCGGTTATAAGACTGTTACGTCATGGCTCCCATTAGCCCCATAATGCCATTCTACTAGCACTTGCATTCTTTTTATAAGGCAATACACTCATAGCATGGTCTCTTAACAATGGCTCCCAACTACAGAGTTATAAAGGGGAGCGCATTATTATTCTATTACATGGTGAATGATAATTTTCCTATAAACTGCAGTCTTTACTATGCATGTTGCTGGCACGAGATAATAAGATTGCCTGTATATCATGAGGTTGATGAAAAGCCAGTACATGATCACAACAAAACGTTGTCAATACCACGACCTGTCACATTTTAAAAGTTTTTTTTCCTCAGAAGACAGAGAAAAATTTGTGGAAGAGCAGAATAACACAAGTACTCTTAGAAAAACAATAAGCGACATACATTTTTGTAAGAAATGAAAGCAGAGGCTCTTGAGTGACAAGGAGATAGACCGACTCCACCCGCCCAAAAATGTAGTTTTCCCACTTTCTATCCCCGCCCATTTTTTTTATTAAATAAGAGCACTCCTATATACAATAAATAATAACATTAGCTTGTTTTATTCTGTTTTCCAGTGTTATTCTCAACACTTCTTCAGTTGTTAGAAATAAACACTGCTAGTTCTACAATTCTTGTCTATTAATCATGTATTATAATAAATAATATACACCAACACTGTACATAAGACTGCAATTCTATCTTGGGTTTCTGGTGACATTGATAAATTTTACATGTCATTGAAACCCTTGGTAGAATGACAGCCTTATTATGCACAGTTATGTGTACTTTATTCCCTATATTTATTTTAAATGGATAAATAGAATATCAGTATATGTGAAATTCAAAGCTGTATGTCAGTTGTCATGATGATTTTTATTTTTCATTTTTATTCTAACTGGTACTTAATCGAGTACATGCACTAGATTATATTTTAATAATAAATGTAACATTTGAAAGAATAAACACATTGGTGATAGTGTTGGTTGAAAACTAAAATCGTAATGTTCAGTACTGTTCCAAATCTGACAGCAGCATCATCTTCAACACAAGACCATTCAAGTGTTATCCAGAGATTTGTTAAGAATGCAGTAAAATTCTACATTTATTTGAGGGTTTGCTTTTAAAAATGTACCTTTTATTTATTTATTTATTTATTTATTTATTTATTTGATAGGTACATTGCATTAAGTCTTCAGTTTTTTATTTTATTGAATGCTCCATGCTACAGATGTGCTAAGGTCTCCCTCTACTGGTAAGAAATCGCGGTGTGCAACTCGACTTGCTGTACCAGCCCTTGTTTTGTATGTCACTACTTGTTCCTTTTTTATTCTGTTTTTCTTCTGATTCCATGTACAGTATGTGAAACCACATACTGTATTAAGATGAGAAGGAAAAACAAGTTTGTTTTAATGCACTTTACCTTGTGTGATATTTCTGAGGTTTGGGAGTTAATGAAACATCTCATTTTATATCCATGTGCAGTACTGCTGTGTTACCTTTTTAGTTTGGAACACGTTTTGTACAATGTGAAAACCACAGGCATGCGTACAGTAGATTCTCCAAGCCCCACGCACTGCCAGTCAAATGCCAGCCTTCTCCTTGTTTTCCTACTTCATGCCACACTGATGGGCAGCCCGCTGGTCTCTTCCGTGCACTACAGCTGCTTTGCAATAAAGGTCTTTTTTAGACACAGAAACATTCTTGACTGTGCAATGTGAAGTTACTATCGAGGGCTTTCACTGTTGGCTATTATGTAGTCCTTTTTTTATGTGGTTCAACAACCATAGCTTGCTGTACCTTTTGGATCCTCCTGATATGGTCCTCCCATCACACTTCCCAACACTCCCTTGCAGCACAACAGGCACTTGACTTGTTTTCCATTACAGGAAGCATTGTTAGCGTCGGAGATCCCAAAAAGAAGTATACAAGATTTGAAAAAATTGGTCAAGGGTATGTATCTACTTTATATATATAAATAAATAAAAATCTAATATCTGCAACATTCCTAGGATCTATGATTTATGTAACACATTCATTTATGAGAAGTGATTTTCCACATATCTACAGCTGGAAGTAACTGAGGAAAAGTAGATCACTGTGGATACAAGAAACCCTCTTAAACACCCTTCCTCTGTATGTTGCGTGTTGTTGTTTAACTCGGATATTAACAAGTCTTATCTTTATTCTTTACTGACAGAGCGTCAGGAACTGTGTATACAGCAATAGACATTGCTACCGGACAAGAGGTGAGGGTTAAGTTTTATAGAACACGAAAATTCTCCCTTAATTAACTTTCTCACACTTTGCAAAAGGTTATCGCACATGATTCTGTGAAACCAATTATCCTCACTGCAATTTTCTTCTGTTATAAAGTTCATTTGAAATGACTTTCATATCTGAGAGAGGTGCCATGATTCAGTTTTTAATTAGACTTTCAATCTCCTCTTGAGCTACATTTTGGCAAAGCTGCCCCCCCCACTTATCACACACTGTAACGTGTAGCAGGGTTGAACCACAGGGCTTGGTTACAAAAATTATTAGATTTTTTTTTTTTTATAATACATTTGCTATTTTAGTTAACTAGACAACAATGTGTTTAATCCTCCCAAAACTGTTCATTGATTTGGCCAAATAGTATTATTTAGTCATTTAGCAGACGCTTTTATCCAAAGCGACTTAGGGACTAGGCGGTGAACCTGTGCATCAACTGCTACTGCAGATCACTTACAATAGGACCTCGGTTTGATGTCTCATCCGAAGGACTTACATGGATTTGAGTTTCAAATAAACAAGGATGTGTCTGTATAATATAAAAAAGGACCAGTTTTATAAATATTCACATTGCAACATATGTATCTATAAAATAAGTAAACTGGGATTTTATTTTATAGCTGGGTGGAAATGTTGACTAAGCTGGCACCCATTTTAAGTACTTGGTTTACAGAAGGTTTTAATGGATGAACATCTGCACGTTATGACATAAGGAGATTTTGAAGCCTCATAGACATTTGCAACATTAGTTGAATAATATCTATAAATATTAATGAGTACATACATTCCCTGTGGCCCAGACTCTCTCTGTTTTTTAATATAGTTTTTCAATTGTAAATGTTTTAATGGACTGCATTAAGCAGATGGTTTAATAAAATGTAAAGGATTTTTATTTTCACTTTATATAAAACGTTAAGCCATTTAGTTAATGTTCATGTTATGTATTCTGTTTGTTTTGGTTGACGTTTTTATAGTGACATTTTTTTTTTTTTTTTGTTAATTCATTTTTTAGGTTGCTATCAAGCAAATGAATTTACAGCAGCAACCCAAGAAAGAATTGATCATTAATGAAATTCTTGTAATGAGGGAAAACAAGAACCCCAATATTGTCAATTATTTAGACAGGTGAGTCTTTTTAGGACTACTGTGGGTTTGTTCTCTTGTTACTTGGAACACATTTCAATTGTAATATTAACCAATACAAGGGCCACAGGAAAACTACAGCCATTTCTTCTAAGCTGTATCATTTTGTCACACATTTCCCCCTTTTTTCTTTTGTGTAGTTACCTGGTAGGGGATGAGCTGTGGGTGGTGATGGAATACCTGGCAGGAGGCTCCCTGACAGATGTTGTGACAGAAACCTGTATGGATGAAGCACAGATAGCAGCCGTGTGCCGTGAAGTGAGGACAAAATCTATTTTATTCATTTCAGTTCATTCAGTGTATGTTGTGGGAGAAGAACTGCAGTTGGTAATATGTCAGCTTGGTGGAAGTTCTTTTAGTAAATGCTTTTAAAATAAGTAGCGATTAGACAGGAATAGGGGTGTTAATAGTTTAGGGTTTAAACATTTTCCAAAGGTCATCAGAAATGTGGTGTTTTATACAGTACTATCTGTACAGAGTAAGAATTATTTTTAGCATTCGCTATTTAGTCATAGTCTATTCCATATACACATCAGTGATGTACACGTGTAGTCTTACACAGGAATGGAAATGAAACTCCTATTGCATAGCAGTTTCATTCATTCCAGGTTTTAATGCAAGCTTGATTTAGCCACAGTGTGCATGTAACACGTTCAGGTGTGTCTTATTAAACTCATAGTAAAACCATGAATGGGTGAAACTGTTTGTTTGTTTGTTTGTTTATTTCCATCCCTGCTTACACACATATCTGAGTACTTTTATTTGAAATTCTATTGAAGTGCGTCTTTTGCATAAGTGTTCAGTGGCTACCTCGAATCAAGTTGAGAGTGTATTTACCCTCTCAGCAAAATTATAAGTGTAGTTGCTGCAAATAGGATCCAGTTTGGACTTTTATAAAATGGATTGTCTAAGTGGTTACAAACATTCCAAATATGGTTATGTTTTTAATCTTCCATTCTGAAAGTGTTATGGTTGACACTGTCCTGTTATAACCTAGAGATGCTTCTTCTCTGTGACTCTTCCCCATGCTGTACTGTTTAATTTCTCTGCAGTGCATACTTGAACCAGATGTATTTAAACTTTTCAGCAACAGTATTGCAGCATTTAGGATACGCGGTTTAATGCATAAAAACATCTGATCTTCCTTGGCTGTTCATATGACTTAAAAGATACTTTGGAGTTTGTTTTACATGAAAGGACTGAAATCTATTTGAATGCATTTTCTACCATAGTGTCTACAAGCACTGGAGTTCCTTCATTCAAGCCAGGTGATTCACAGAGACATTAAAAGTGACAACATCCTGCTTGGAATGGATGGTTCTGTGAAGCTAAGTAAGTGTGTACAATTCTATTTTGAGATACTGGTGATGTAATAAGTATAATACAACTACACAAAACATATGCCTTCACAATGTAGATGTATCTCTTGAAATTCCATTCCCAAAATGTTTAGATGTGTCGTGTAAACAATCTGTTAAATGATGCTGGAAACTCAAATGTAGTAACTTCTTGACAGTCCAGTGCTGTCACAGTTCCATTTTCTACTATGGTAGATCATTTTGTAAGAACCCCTCTGTGCTGGAATTGAGATATCCTGGGCAGTTTCATAGACGACAACACACTGGTCTTGCAGTTAACGGCTTTTAACAGAAGATGGCACTGTTGTAAAAGACTGTGCTGCTTTGTAGACTGAATCAGAGTATTCAGTACACTACTTGCATTTTTACCTTCCCAGTTTATCAAATTTTCCATGAAGTGTATGGAAAATTATCACATAGTTGCATACCGTATGCTTTTGCATTTTAGAGTTGAGGATTTCCCTGCACACTCATGAAAAAAATATTAAAAACTGATCGATATGATATAGAAAGTATGACAATTTCTGTAATATTTTGTATTTTTATTTATTTATTTATTTGTAGTTTTAGCAGTCTGTTACTTTGCACAACTTGTTATTGCCAGCAAATTGGAAGATTGTGTTTTAATAAGATTTTATTATATGATATGCCCTCTCATTGTTTGCAATCATGGTTACCTCGCAACATGACCATAGCGAAATGAAGAAACCTGTTTGGTCACATTTTATTATGGCACATTTCCAATGGAACTTGTAGTACTACACCAATTTAAAAAAAATAAAAACATGTATGGCCACAGAAGCACAATGATTTAAATGTACACATAACATTTTTATAAATGAACAGATTTTTTTAAAAAACAATTACAGTATTTATACTCGTACTACAAGATAAATATACAATTCCATGGAGACTTCATCTGTTTGTTTGTGTGTCTTACAGATTTTCACATCTCTGTTACAGATAATAAACACTTTTATATTGTGATCGAAGTGCCAGCAGTCGAAATGTTACTGCTATCCAGGCTGAGTGAACTGCAGATCTAATTGAGCTGTTTTGTTCCGCAGCTGATTTTGGGTTCTGCGCTCAGATCACTCCAGAGCAGAGTAAGAGGAGTACGATGGTGGGCACGCCATACTGGATGGCCCCAGAGGTGGTGACGAGAAAAGCATATGGACCCAAAGTTGATATCTGGTCCTTGGGCATCATGGCCATCGAAATGATCGAAGGAGAGCCCCCATATCTCAATGAAAACCCACTGAGGGTAAGAGCAACAATACGAATGTAATAGAATCATTTCTGGAATTACTTTACTGTACTTTTTAAATCATTCAAACCAAGGAAATGTGAGGAACACCCACTGCAACAGCAGGAGGTCTGCAACCCAGCAGAATTATCCATTTCAACGTGGCAATTGTAAAATTGCCTTCTGGTTTTCGGTCATTGGAAGAGACCCCACAAAATGTCATATTGCTTTTTGTGTTTTTTCTCATAATAAAATGGTTTAGTTGGCATGCAGATTCCAACTCAGACAAATCTAAAGTTAATATAGATGTACCATATAGGTCAGGATTTGGCATCACATACCGGTAATGGAAACTTTTTGAAGGGAAAAAAAATACTGTAGGAGTTCCCTGCAGATATTCCTGCATTTGGGAGCTGCTGCTTTAGAACCCACGAATACAGCTTATGAATGTGAATTTATTTTCTCGGCCACTATCACAAATACACACACATTTCGGTAAATGCTTATTGGTATGCTTGATTTACAATGAAGGACCAAACAGCCACAGGTTCTCCCATTAACTATGTGACATTCAACTCCCACTGCTGGTCGACACCCAGCTGCTTCGTAATTTTCAGTGTAACCCGCTCCCCGCTCCCCAGCAAAAAGCAATCCTCGCAGAGTCCCATTGCATGGTTCAGTGTGCCACAATCAACTGCATACAGTGAGACCAGACAGGCAGGCTGGTCCAGCTAGGAAGCTTTTATCTTTGAAACCTGTTCTTGTGTTGGGAGACTTGTTTGAACTCAAACCTCCTGAGGTGAACGGCATAGAAAGAAGCTTCTAATTTTAAATGGTTACACCTACATTTTTTCTGCTGATGTTTAAACTATGTCTGCATCCATTTACATAACAGCTTTTGCCTAGGCATCTCCCGTCACACGCTGATGGTTTCATGCTGTCTGGCCTCTGTGTGCGTTTTGCTATTTCATATGATTTCAATTTGCAGGTGCCCTGCATCCTAGCTTTTACCCACAAAGTTTCTCTTTGGTAGAAACAGTTTTTTTGTGAAGCCATTCAAGTGGGGGAAAAAAAAAGCGTTAAAGTGTCTGAGATGAATAGTCTGCTTTCCCCTGTTTAAGCTGTCAGGACAAAAGCTATGCATTACTACAGCTCTTACTTTTTTTTCTTTTAAGACTCCAGTGTAAGGAAGGACCTGTCAAATGGGATTAAATCAGTTGTAGTGTACGTAATCTGGAAATCAATACCTCCTCATTCAAAACTGAAGCATCTATCATTTTGCTTTACCTATTCCATTACCACAGTAAGCAGAACACTGGATTGGTTCCTGGCGTGCCACAGTAACATTTATTGCGGTCACTGGGTGTGTGAAGTCATTGTTCTGTGTTGTTAAACATCACATACTTGGCTTTGCTATTGACCGTAATGCTGTACGGATAGTTATGTAAAACTATATTCGAAGGATTGTGATTTAAATAAATAAATAAATAAATAAAATAAATAAATAAAATAAATAGGACTAAATTTAGTATTAGGAGTTTGTCTAAAAGTCCATGTTCCTTTTTAAATTACCATCTGATCTGAGATTTAAACAAAAACAATATTTCCAGGTCTAATGTCTTGTTTATCCAAATAGGTCTCAGGGGAATATATGAATAATAAAAACTGTTTCCTGCATGGGGCATCAGTGTGGAGTAGTGGTTAGGGCTCTGGCCCTGGTGGGGACACTGCTGCTATACCCTTGAGCAAGGTACTTTACCTAGATTGCTCCAAAAACCCAACTGTATAAATGGGTATGTAAAAATAATGTGATATCTTGTAACAGTTGTAAGTCGCCCTGGATAAGGGCGTCTGCTAAGAAATAAATAATGATGCTAGTGCTACTTCTTGGCAAAAACTTAAAATAAAATAAATGCCTGTTTCAGTCTGGATATTTACAACGCATGCAAGTGCAGTGCTGTTTCATGTGGAGAAGTTAGTTTGATTTGGGGTATTTCAACTGCTTTATTTGGTTTGTGCTTCCAGTACTCTAAATAGTAGACAAATCATGTTTAAATAAAACATGTAGGACTTTGGTAAATTTGTTTTATGATCCATTGATTATAATTAGGGATTTGATTTTTGTCATGGTAAAAATCATGGCACAGTCACAGCTGAAAATAGACAATTTCACGGAATAGTCACGACTACAGAGATTTGAACTTAAATATATTTATTAGTGTAATATACTGTCATATTTTAGTATTTGTGCAAAGTAAACATATAGTTGATGTATTTAATGTGTTTTCTTTTAACGCACTTTCATCTCACTTTTGAACTTCTAGTCAAAAGTAAACCTAGATTATTATTTAACTGTACCTTTTTAAAAATATAACCGTAACAGGAATATGCTTACCTTTTAATTTTATGGTGTATCCCTTGTCCGATGTAAACAAAAAAAAATAATCTGAAATTTTTTTTATATATATTGTAAATTGAGAGTTTGACAGTATCCTTTTCATTCTTGTCTATTTAAACACAGCTGTGGTTTTGGTATTACAAGATTAGAAGGATTGTTCTGCATTTACACTGTTGGCAGGTTAAGCACCGCAGGGGAACGACTGCAAGAGCTGCAAATAGAGGTTCATGCTTCTCCAGAACTGTAAACCATCCTCCCTTTAGGATTTGCATAATCAAAGGGTATGCAGAGGTATACTTTCTGCACAAAAGGCTTCAGTTGATTATAAGTTTGTTTTTGCTGAAAGCTGCTCCCTTTCATGAAGTTGTTCGGGATATTGCTCTGCTAGTTGCTTAGAACTTAATGGTGGCTCTTTTTTGATAGTTCTGGGTAAGTATACACCTTTTATTTGACATTTTGCGAACCGGTTTAACTTTGCACTGAAACCAGTTTAAAATACGTGAACGGCTCCTTTCCTGTTTTTACACCGAGTGGAAACAAATGTCAAAATTCACGGGTGACCATCGTGACAAAATCACATCCCTAATTATAATCGATCATTTTAAACTCCCTGGGAGTTTAGCACTTTGAGAGATGTGATGGAAGTGGAGTTTATTTTACATATATTAAAATAGGGATAAATCTGTAAAAAAATAGTTTTTAATTGAAACATCGGTAAAAATCGGGGGGAAATATCTCCGTATACACACTTTACATGTGGCGTATGATGTGTAGCAGTTCTGGTTTCTCATTAGGTTTAATGTCCCTGGCATGTCTGATGAAGCACAATCTGTGCAAGTCGAAGCCACATTTTCCCAAGTTAGCTGGTGCTTTGCAAACGTTTGGGCAATCAATGTGCTGACAGAAACATTATCTACAGAAGGTATGGACTTGACATGAGCACAAAACAAGCCAGGTTTATTTGCCTTGAAATCATTAAAATAAAATTGACAGAACTGGGTGGTGCAATCCATCAGGAGACGCGTCAAAAATCACACTGAACATTTCCATCAATGCGTTCCATAAGTTTACCAACTAAAGCATCACCATTTTCTGTCAAATATTTACGATTAAGATTGTTGGCGTTAGGCAGTGTTTTAGCTGATGGACAGACAGTACTGTTGCACGACGTCACCAATACATACCTCTCTGCAATACACAGTGGCTATCCAGCAAAGCACAGCACTCTGACAAACTCATTAACACAGTCATTCTGCACTCCCTTTTTATTAAAGTGTGTGTAAAAGCCGCACAAATGGATTGCTTGTCTCTCGGTTCACTTTCTTGTTTTAGTTTAATGTGTCACTTATTTTTCAGTATCTTCCTTTATTGTCAGCGCGAACACGTACCTCAATGCAGCTGTATCTGCAGTGCTATGCATCCTCTGCCTCATCTGACCCACTTCAGCTATTATTGCTTTTTGTATACTTCGAAACATTTGTTTTCTTTTTAATATTCATATACTGATTTACGTTTTCTCCCCATTCCTCACCCACTAAAAAATATTATATGTTCGTGTAAGTATTTCAATTTACTTTTTGATCAGGCTAGTAGTTACTGTGCCCAGCAATTGCCACAATAATCAGACTTTGATTGGCCAACATAATCGGGTGATGGTGCGTTTGTGAAGTGACAGAGAATCACAGTTGAAACATCTGCTGTATCCTAGGATACAGTGTAGGGCTGCTTATTACAATGTCAAAATAAAATGGCATTTTAATCAAATTGTCTATTTCTTAGAAAATAGTACTGGGATAATATTGAATAATAGATACAAATCAGGTATAAATCAGTAAAAAAATGATTTTAAGGTCCAGTTAAAAAAAATAAAAATCCTGTAATTTTCCTGTAAAATTCTGAATAAACCGGAAATGCGGAACACTAAGTAACACATTGTATGCACTTTAAGAATGGAAGTAGAAACTGTTCATACAGTGTGTATATATACTTTATATTTTCTTATCTGAGTTCTGCTGCCTTTCTTCCCCAGGCACTGTATCTTATTGAAACTGTTCATATAGTGGGTATATACTGTATGTTTTCTTATCCGAGTTCTGCTGCCTTTCTTCCCCAGGCACTGTATCTTATTGCAACAAACGGTACGCCTGAGCTGCAGAATCCCGAAAAGCTGTCCTCGATATTCCGAGATTTCCTAAATCGCTGCCTTGAAATGGATGTGGAGAAAAGAGGTTCGGCCAAGGAGCTGCTGCAGGTAAGATGAACCCCAATAGAATCCAGCATTGGGTCAGACTCCTCTTTTGCTCCAAACGACAGGGCACCCCTTCCGGAACATTGTAGTGTAGTATTGTGCCAGTTACACCCAGCTGACAGAATGTACAGGTACGATGAGAGTGTTTTCATCTGAAGCATCTATATGGTGTGGCACTGCATATGCATATCAATGCATTCATTTTTGGAAGTCAATAATTAGGTCTGTTACTTCCTTCCTGTGCTTGTGTAGCCATGGGCCATTGTGTAACTATTGACAAGAGACACAAGTTACAGAAATGCAAAGCTCAGTGTTTATTAACAAACAGAAAGGATCTTTACATGCTTGCTCTGTTCCCCAGGGAAAGTTAGTAATATTACATAAGTCTGCACTAAACAAATTCCTTAAATTTAATATACTCGGTTTTGTTTACCTTTTAGAAAAGAGTATGAAAGTTGCCCAGTGCTAGAATTGTGTGCATTTTGGTAAAGCCGACCTGTTCTAGAATGGGCCAGTCAGATTCTTAATTCGCAAGCACATTCATCGCTGTTTAACTAAAAGAGGAAACACTAGTAAAGGGTAAACCCTGACAGAGACAGATCTACTAAGGCTTCACTATTACAACAACAGCAGGCACCGTTTTCGATTTACATTTCTCACATTGCTGTGAATTTTCATTTTTATTTTATTTTTGCCAGCTTTGCTTCCTTTAAGCTTATTGTTTGCTGACTCTTGCAGACTGTATCATGTGTGTCACCTTGTCTAGCAGAGCTGTCTTTTTTTCCAGTTCCCCTTTTGGTTAATAGCATTTCCATTGTGAAGTCTTTGATGGCCTCTAAAGGGTCATTCCACGCCAACTCAACCAGAAAATGGACATTTCGTTGCCCATCCGTCTCACATTTTCCTAGAAACATTCACCTGGGGGTTTTCTGACATGCTGAGTTCAGAAATGACAGCCATTTTTTTTAAAATGTCCCCTTTGAGATGTGACCTTGCAAAGGTCAACCTAAAGCGAGAAAGGGACCTTGACCAGAAAAATCACCCTGGCCGCAATTTAGATGCTACCACCATGTGTAGCACCTCATTCTACTTGTTTTGAATGGGGCTTTTCAGAAAAAAAAATACTAGGAGCACGACAAGGGGTAACTGACGAGTTTTATTCAAACTTCAGCCTAACCCTTTACCCTGTAGGGGATGTGGGTCCTAAAATGTAAGTATTGCTGTAAGACCCTTAGGTACCAGTCTTCCAAATTCTGTGAAAAACATTTGGTTTCAAGCCCCACCACTGGTCATTAAACACCCTTGAAATTTGAATTTTTGCTATTTGTACCAAGTTTAGGCCAAGTTTATGTCTACAAGCATCAAGCAAAATATTATGGTATTAGACACAGTAAAGTGATTATCTTCCTGTTAAGTTTATGTTTTTATAGAAGGTGTAGGTAGTGGTTCTTTATTCCCTGAGTGTAATGTTTGATAATAGCTGAATTCCTGTATGTTTTTAAACTTTCTTCTCAGTGCATCCAATCTTGCATATAGTTCATGGTTTTTATACAAATGATGCATTATCTTTCTTCCTTTAGCACCAGTTCCTGAAAGTGGCCAAGCCGCTGTCCAGTCTAACTCCTCTCATTTTGGCTGCAAAGGAGGCAGCGAAGAGCAACCGCTAGACAGCCAGTGTTTCTGTCATCTCACCAGTACGTTCTCGCAAGACGGTCCATTTAAACCTCTGCAGCACCTGGACTTGCACTTATTCATGGCAGGGTCATGAGTAATAAACTGAAGGATCTAATGGAAGAAGAAGAATGAAAAATGGAATAAAAAAACAAAACTGCTGATCTTAAATTAAACTTTACACCTGTGAATGGTGTCAGGGTTTTGTACGTTTTAAAATGTCTAAGAAATCCTCAAACCTGATGTAGCAAACGTTATTTTTATTTGGTTCCTCTTCTTTTTAGTGTTTTGTTTGTTTAAAATCTAGAACTGTTAATCTTAACAATGAAACTTGGTTTGTTCATGGCCTCTGACAAAAACTTCTATTGTCAACTGTGTGGGTACAGCGTTTTGGACTGCTTAGAAACTGGTACTTTTTTGTAATTATTATTATATATGTATATATTTTTTTAAATAAGCCAAGACTAGGTGATGAAATGATAAATGGTCGACCTGTCTTGGAATGCAGTTTCAGTAATAGTTTGCATTATTAAAATGGTACAAAGAAATTCCTGCAAAGGACTCTAAATCTCTGGTCTCTATATTGGAATATTTTCATTTTTAAAATTAAGTTCTGAAGAGACGCTCAGCTACAAAGAATAAATTAATGGTATAAGTAATGTTGTATTTTAGAGGACCTAAAATGTCTTGTGATGCACAGAAATTGTATTTTGGGGGTATTTCTTCTGTTAGTTTTTATACCAACCTAACCATGCACTACCTAAGCCCCTTTCACACTGGCATGCTCTACCCGGGGCAGGACCTGGTATCATGCAGGTCGGCTATGCGATTTCACACTGCTTTTGATAAAGCAGGGTCGACCTGGGTGACAGACACAAGTACACAATGCGCGTATCAATGCCCCGGAAGCTGCCATCCAGGCTTCTCTGGATTGAACCGTCGGTCCAGACGTTAATTAGAGCAGGTGTTTCTTCATCCTTGCTGCAATCTGGCTCATGGTGTGTCTCAAAAATATGGCTAAACAGAAACATTCCTTGTGGATGTGAAACCTTCACGCAGGCGTGGCTGTTTGTTATTTCATCAGCTTACGAACAGCCATCATGTATTTTGTCTCGCTCAAACCGGGTCAAAGCTTGTCGACCCACATCCTGAGGTGGGTCGCTGGGACCCGGGTAGGAGTGCCAGTGTGAAAGGGGCTCTAGATGCAATTTCTCCCTCACTGAAGTGAGAGAAAATCTGTGCAGACTAGCTAGTTAAAATGCACAAGGGCAAAAAACCTAATAATGTGAAAAATGCAGACAATACGGTTCACAAAACAAATGTTATCTGGGTTTCATGAATGACAGACCAACAACACGCTTGTGAAACATGTTTCTTTAAATTAAGCAGAAAAACAGTAATAGTAAAAAGTTAAAGTAACGTGCTGCTTTTCTTCGTCTTGAATCCCTGAAGAATTTTGAAAAGTTGCCTCCTGTATTTTTTATTTTTTTTCTAATTAAATTTGTTCTAAATTAGTTGTACAAAAATTCTGGAATGCATTGTTGTTGCTTTTTATTTCTTGTCTTGGGTATTCTGAACCTGTGTTTCTTAGCATATCACTGTAGCAACATATTGCACATGTGGGAGAGGACCAGCAGGGGGCACAGGTTATACTGCAAGAGTGTTAACCCTTTCTCTGCTTATTGCTCACTGTTTTTTGTTTTGTTTGTTTTCTACACTTTTGGAAAGCATTTGCCATGCAGAAAAACGATTCAATTCTTCTTTCAACACTTTTTTGGTTTGACCACATTAGAATCAACAAACCCTTTTACTCCATCTTTCAAAGACTGTTTATGTTAGACTATATTCTGAATGCATGATCCCAACATGTTGACAGAATATTTGTTGCCGGATCCTCTGTTACTTAAAATTTAGTTTGCAGGCTGTTTTTTTTTTTTGTCTTTAACAGTCTCCTACGCATTTTTTCTTCTCGGTTTCTTAATGATTTTTCTAAATATTTTTTATACTTCTATAAGTTAGCTGTAAAATATATACATGGATGAAGGCTATATTTGCATCCTGAGCCATTCGAAAAAAAAGGCATAATACCACAGTAGTGATATGTCTTGTTTTTAATCACTCTAACACCCACAATTCATGTTTTTTTGGCACTTTTAACAAATCTGTCTCTGAAGATTTACAATCATCCTCCATCAACCGCAGCACCAAATAAGCGAGCGAGACAAATAATCTTCTGCTCTGACAGTAAAAAAAAAAAAAAAAGTTTATTGGGTATTGCAGATATAAAAAGTGAGGGGTTCTGTCCCTTTTTAAACTATTTGTACAGGGTTGGACAAAAATATGATAAACACCTGACATCACACTGTCAGTGGTGTGTAGTTGGGCCTCCATGAGCAGGGAAGACAGCAATGCTTTTGAAGGATACCTACTTTAACCCTGCCTCTGTCATCCGTGAAGTCTGTCTCCAGAATGACCCATAGAACCCTCACATTTGTTACCATGTGAGCTTACAGCAAAACTGACATCAAATGTACAAACACTGATTTGAAAGGGCAAAGTTTATACATACAACCTGACACCAGGTGCCTGAGAAACAGGATTTTTTTTTTCTTCCTATTAACTGTTTGAAATTAGAATCGGCAGATATTTCAATGCCTAATACTACGCTTGATTAGATGTTTCTGGTTCTTTTTTTTTTATCCTCTCTCTGCTCTTTGGTAATGAAGTGCAGCAGAAGCCCACCCCTTCAGTGCTAGGGTCCTCAAAGTGCTAGCGCCGACTGTGAGCATCCGATCATTTCATTTTTTTTTTTACAGAGTGTGTAGAAGGGTTTAAAATATATGACGTATAAACTATTCAATGTCGGATGCAGAAGTCAAACAAGCAAACAAAAAGGTCTGTATTATATTTTTGATAGTGCTTTGATTGGTGCAACTTTTGATGGATACAACATTTAGGAGATACATTTTTTAGCAAACTTTTAAATGTTACTTTCAGTAGTTATTTTCAAAACTGATCGATCGCTATTGATTACTGTATGCTGTCTCTGTTGTACCGTAGCATATGCGGTAGTAAATCAGTGCTTGGGCACGCTGTGTTTGACCAATCAATTCCGACATTTTAGGATATATGTGGGAGGGTTTAGTCTCTCAACGTGTTAATGGTGGATTGATCACGTCAATCAAAAGGTGAATGATTGATGCCTAAACTGGCCTATAGGATTTCTCTGTGTTGTTCAGACTGGAATCCAGTAAATCAAAGTTATTTTCAGAACTAATCAATCATTTTTGATTGCTGAATACTGCCTCGGGCTATGCTGCACCATCCTCAGTAATAATATTATAAAATATGTCGGTGCACTAAAGGCTGCGAGTGAGTAATCGCTTACAAAATTTTAGGACAGGTGTCGAGGGATTTAGTCTTTCGAAATTTATATTTAGTTTTTGTCTACATTTAAAAATATGTATAGTTTACATATTGACCCGACAATGTTCTGTTTTAAATGTTTATTATTATTATTATTATTATTATTATTATTAATTAATTAATACAAATGTTGACTCAGCCATGACAGAAACATACCAACTATTTTCTCCATAGATAGTTAACATATTAGCAATGCAAGACGCATGCAATTTGACTAATTACCATTTTAGGAAATTACTTTTTTTAGGGCTTTAAAATGGCACAGAAATTGTAATTTTTCATTTTTTCCCTGTTTAATCTGCAATATCTCAATCAGTTGAGTATATATGCCCAAGTAAAGTATATCATTGAAAGGTTCAGATTGTGATGACATTTTTTTTATAGGTTTCCTATGTTTCCTTTAGAGACCTGTGAGAAATTTTACTTTTAAACAATTCAGTCCCAAAGTTAAGAAAAACCTCTAGCAGTGAAGGGGTTAAGGAAAGCAGTTTATGTGTACCATGCTCCCCATGCAAAACTGCATTTAGCCTATCTGAAGTTGCAGACACAACATCGACACCTGACAAGTCCAGATACAAGATGAAGAAATGAAGAAAATTGAGAAAGTACTTCATACTTCAGTGGTAGACATGCTAGATAGTACTCCATGGAAATCTACAAAGTCGACACACCCAACAAGTATTTTTGTATGTATGTTTTAGTATCTAAGGTAATGTATTTTGTTTAGAAATGCCTTGGTTTATCTGGTACAATTGCAGCGCTTTCTTGTACAATGGCTTTTTTTTTTTTTTTTTTTTAATCGGATGCTTTTTTAATGTTGCAGTTGTGTGGCTGACCAATGCTGAATCAATGAAATGCATACACTCACCTTGCAAATGTAAGCTGTAATTACACTGTTGCAGAATTAGGGATCTTTACCCTTGCATAATAAATTACCCCTCCCCTTTTCTAAGACTTTAAAACTTACTGCACCACCTAACAGTCTTTGGAAAGTCAGCCAGTGATGGAAATGATGAACATTTGTATAATTGTATACATTATTTATAATATAACTGCAACAGGATATCATTTGATTGGGTGTTTATGAATGAGGAAAGAGACCCACAAAGCATTAGCAGATCGAACAACCCTTCAGGGTTTCAATGTGTACAGAAGACACAGTACATGGAAATATGGACCCTGTGTTCCTTTAAATTAAATTAATGAGTTAATATGGAACAGATTTTCATACCTATGTGTTTAAGTACACTGTGACCAGAAGCAAATACTTGCCAGTACAGACTTTATCACTATAGGAATGGGTAAATAGAGATAATATCCCCAATAATAGAATATTCATAGTTAAAATAATCTGTGAAATACATATGACATTTTTATGTACATTTCTTAGTAAATAAAATGCATCATTTTAGTTTAAATATCTTAACTTGACTGGTGCTGACATGTAGACATTTCTGATTCTTTTGACGGAGGAATTAGCTATCTAATTCAGGTGATTGAACAGGAAGTCTTGCTGACTTGACAGTGTTAAAATGTGCCTGTGCAGTGGAAATTATCAACATTGCCATTGACAAGGACAAATTACTGTGAGAGAACTTCTGCTTAGGTTTTCTTTTGCCTGAATAATACCATTAAGGCAGACACAAGGTAAGTAAGTTTTTGGCTATACTTTTTTTGTTTTTTAGCTTTGAACTAACTGACGTACTGTAAATATCAAGAGCTACTAAACAGTGGGCCTTTTCACAAAAGAATAATTTGCACTTCAATTTGCATGTCATTAAAGTGATGGAACATTTTATTTAGGCTTTCTTTAAGGATACCTTTTGGGGTAAATGTATTGCACATAAGCCTTCCAAGTCCCGGAGCTTGTAATGAAACAGGTGGAATACAGAGGAGGTTTTTGCGGACCAGAGCCGGGTACAGGCCCAAAACAAAGTTCCAGCCCGTAGTTACAAGTATACTGTAGATTCTGTTGTTGAAAAGTCAATGCAGCTCTACAGTGTTTTCCCTGAGGAAATAAACACAACAGGCTTCAAATATTACTTTTCCTCTGGCTAACTGGATACATTTTCAATAGGGAAATGACCATAAACTTACAAGTTTGGTTGGGAGCGTTTTGTGAAGGAAGACGTTAGTTAGCACAGTGTATTGAGATTCTAAGAGTCCGGGGGAGGAATCTTTCTTTGTACACATGCTACACTGTTTTCACATGTACGTAGGTTAGATGGGGATTTTTTTTTTCATGATACTGATGGCCCTAATTTAGTACAGCCATGGCAGAGGTATTATATTAAGAAGCAGTTTTCACAAAACCTGTCTTTACCAAACTTTAAGCAACGAGTTAAAGCTTTGTAAGCAGGGCCCTACAGCTATGGTGAAAAGTTTTGCATCACCCTATATAATTAATTAATTTTGCTTCATAATGTCAAAGGAAACTATATACCTAACGAAAAACTGTCAAATTTAAAAATGTGACATTTGTAAATCTAACTTGAAATACTGTACTACTATTATGGCTTCCGGTAGACTTTTGCAATATTATTGTGCAGTTTCTTTGATTAAGTGATGTTAAATAAAAGATCTAAATCATTTTTTTTGTCTCAATTCTAAAATTCTAGGTGATGCAAAACATTTTGGCCATAACTGTATATCTTATACTGTAAGATTTAATCTACTGGGTTTGTAATTTGTGGTTCATGCATGGAAAAGTCCATACTCCACGTACTTTCCTCGTTCACAAAAACCATAATGGGAAGTATTTTAATGTTCGCCAGAATCTCTGTATTTTTGTTCTAATGAAATAGAAAAAAAACAGCTGCCTTATTCAGCCCTATTTATAGAAAAAACATTTAAAAACCCTCAACCCTGGTTTATTTCAATAGAGGATGACGCATTGATCTGAGATCCTGCTGGGCCTAAGCTGCATCTTACAGATTGCAGACAAGTATTGCGGTTTGCTTTCAAAGCACATCCCTGCGAATTATCTGCTGGGTAAAATGAGTCCTCGAGACAGTGAGTGCAGTAGATATTATCTATCAATGTGCTTTTGGTCCGATGCCAGAGTACCTTTGTATCTATTAATGAGGCATAAATGATGGGTTGTTTCTGAGGTCTGTAGAGAGAAATCAGAGAGAAATCAGACATGGTTATGTTCTTTCTTTGGCCAGCACTGTATCGCTGGAAAAACATGGTTAAAGGGCTGAAGGGCCTCCCTCTGTAGGAGCTGCAGGAGGCTCTTATACTGAGAAATCAGCACAAAGAAGAGCTGCACAGTAGTGAGGTCAATTATACAACCAATACTCTAATTAAACATTGGATTAGAAAATCTAAAACCGGATTAAAATAATGCCTGTTCAACATGTGTTAAACTAAAAATAAAAATACTCTGACAAAGCAGTCTTATTCAGCGATTACTAGCCTTTTATTGTGTCAAGGAATTTAAATCTAAATTAAAGTTCAGAATTATTTCTTATGATGACACAAGCAAGCAATAGTGTTGCAAGATCTGAAAATAATGAAATTCTTCTTTACGGGACTGACAGCTTCATTTATGAAGTTTCTGCTCCCATGAAATGGGGTTGCATCACTATTACTGCAGAACGACTGTGTGGGATATTAGTTCTTCATTGCAATGTCTGTCTTGGTAGTCACCATTGCAGAAAACCTGTTTTGTGACGTCTTGCTTATTAAAATTTTGCCTATTTTTGAACATTTATTCAAGGAAGCCAAGATCACTACGACCACTGTTTGAATACAAGTGCTGTAACCAAGCCTTGTCCCTGTTTAATTTATATTTACTGATTAGGATTCACCAGACTGATGCTTTCTTTTTAATAAACATAATACCCCATTTGCAAGAAAATCTCTTCACTTGAGAACGCAACAGGGTTTTTTTTTGTGTGGAATTGCCAAGAAGATTATTATTATTTATTATTATTTATTATTTTAGTTCATGACAGATTCTCTTCCTGTGCAACAGGTATTAGGTCCCTAACTGAACTTGCTTTACCTCCTACAGTGAAAGCAGGTTGCATTTAAGCAATAACATGAGCAGTGGCAAGAAGACTTCAAGGAGGGGTGAAGCTTATGAGCCCATTAAATGACAGCTAGCTGTTTTGCTTATGTAATCAGCAACAGCACAAGCTGTTCATGTTTAACTACAGCTACTACTCCTGTCCCTGTCTCCAGTCTTATGTAAGTCCCACCCTGCTAGAAACATCCCCGTTTGGAGGGCACTCCATGAACTGCAGCTAACGCTCTGCAAAAAGAGTACATTCTTAGCATTCGGATCTCTGAGCAAAGCAATCAAGGGTCTCACACACACACACTGCCGCCAGTGAATCAGCAACTGTATTTGAGGTAAGTAGAGAGAGAACTGATTTTCCTTTCATAGGCAGCATTTTTATGCTGATGTTTTTTAAAGCTGTATTTTCATGGGACCTTAAAAAAAGGGGGGAATTCTGTTTTACAAAGGAGCTCTGTATTCAATTTGTAAAATCTGTAGTACTGAACCAGCTACAGATTTGAATGAAATACAGTAATGCAGATGTCATTTTAACCATTTGCAATCTTGTTTTGATTTTCAACCGATATCTATGTACCACAGACTTTGTGTGGAAAATTACCTAAGAAACAATTTAATGGATTTGTTTCCACTGAAATGCCACTCTCTCTTAACTTTAGAATTTGCATTTGATAACAGTACAGCATTTGATAATTGTGCAGTATTATTAAGTGACAGATAAACTATAGACAAAAGCAATTTACACAAATTAATATGAATGTCAAATTATATTCTGTATTACAGTATGGTAAGATATTTTTATTTATTTATTTAGGTCTGATGAAAGCAGAAAAAAGGTTATTGGTTTATTTTAAGAGGAACCTTTTTTCATACAAATCTTGTTCATCTTTTGTTAATAGTTACTTAATTTGCATTAACAAATGTGTAAACTAATAAAACAAAAAAGCCAGTGTAATTAGTGAAAATTGAATCAATTTAAAGCTACTTTCAAAGATGTTACTGTAGAAATATTTAGCAAATATTAGGTTTTATTGTATTATCCCTTTGCCTTAAGTTTATAAATATGTTATAACACAATATTAACACAAAATGAACAGCATTTAATAAAAAAAAACAAGTATTCTAGTTGTTAACAGTTATTAACCTTAAAAAGTGACCCCCTAAAAGAAAACAACATGGGTCTACTGGATGAAGACTTTGTTCAGTCTCCTTCAGATTCATTTAGATTGAAATTGACCTCCCATACCTGATTAAAAAATATTTTGTGACATCTTTAAGTAAGAGCTCTTTGCACCAGTAACTGCTCTGCGCAGTGATTGCAGAGGAGATTTTTAAGAGTATAGTGTGAGCTTCAGTGTCTCCGGAGGAGCTGTTTATACCTAGCCCAAGCCATCAAAGCCTTGATCACAGTGATTACTCAAAAACCCTGCAAGCTAGCTACAGTAGGGAGGCAGCCGTACTCATGGATGGCAATGGTCCGAAGATACTTCAGAAGTTATTTATTTTTTAAACAAAACTGGATATCTGAAAGTGTTTCAAAGTGAATACCTTCAAATCACCTTTTCCTCATGTATTTATTTGTGCACCTTTTCCTTCCCACCCTATGATGTTAACAATCATTCTGAGTGATTCTTGATGCAATTCTCAAATGTTGTGCATTATTTTTTTTTAATAGGTCTGTGTTAAGGTGCTTTTGACAAAGAGTTCAGGGGCTGCTCGTAAATTCTAGTTGCTTGCCACAGCCATATGTAATGTTGTGATATTAAATAAAATAAGACCAAACAAAGAGAAGCACAGTACAGTACATCTGTATAGAGATCCCAAAGCATGTTACACACACAAAATGAACAATTAAACCCTTAACAGTTAACACAGATTTTTTTGAAAACAGCAATTTAAATGAAAAAAAAAAGTTTTTATTATATAAAAAAGCTAGTTTGCAGCAATAGAGCCATTAAAACGAGTTTAAAAACAAACATTTCATACAATTAGAATTTTAAAAAGGGACAAAAAGAAAACGCAGTTACATTGTAAAATAGAAAAACTAGGATAGAACAGCTATTTAATTAGTAAGCGACAGCACTTTTACTTCGATAAAGAAACTATGGTCGATTGAACATGTGTTACATTTACCAGGGGCAGGCAACTAGACCTGACCAGCATCTTATTAACAAAGGCAGTATTTTAATAATTGCAATAAGATCTACTTCAAATGATTGCATCATGCAAAGATATTCTAATACTCTGCACAAGGGGGCCCAGGTCTGCAGCTAAAATTATAATGACCGCTTCCATCGGGGAGGAAGAATCGGGTCAGCGATTTCAGTTTTTAACGGAGATGAATGTTTACACATTTAAAGTCAGTCTCACAACTGTTTAATGAAGTGCTCTTGTTTGCTGCATCTCTTCACTCCATTATACCTCATGCGCTTGAGTTCTCAACATTGCTATGGACAGATTTGAATGTACACTTCAGGTGCTGCACCTAGAGGAAGCAACCAATTGGAGGAGGGGGGAAGGGGGAAGGACGTTTAAAGGCGAAGTTACTTCATTAAAGACTTGTTGATTTAATTATTAATTTTTGTAACTGTCCATTTTACCTTTTTATGATGTCTGCAATTATTTCTGCAATCATTTTGAGCCAGCATTGTCTAGTGAACAGGTATAAAACATCGAGTTTCTTGTTGTATTGTTGCCAATATACAGTTGTGAACAAGAACACGCCGGCTTTACAGGCTTATTATAAACACATTTTCTCTGAACTAGTCTGGTTTACATACAGTACTGTATGTCTGGCAGGACTCTCTAAATCAGGTTAAAGCACCTTAACACACACACTGATTGCAAACATCCAGAGTAAAAAAGGGGACAGTGAAACAAACCATGTATTTTTAAAAATGTATTTCGAAGCTTTTTTTTTTTTTAATCAAAATATATAAGAAAATGAAAAGTCTAATATCTAAAGATATGTGATTCACCCTGATACCATACTACTCCGCTTGCTAAAATATATGTCGTTTCTTATTCCTAATTCCTGTGCAGTTGCTGAAAGTTTAGTAGGCAAGGAGGCTGTGTGGTCCAGTGGTTAAAAAACAGGCTTGTAACCAGGAGGTCCCCGGTTCAAATCCCACCTCAGCCACTGACTCATTGTGTGACCCTGAGCAAGTCACTTAACCTCCTTGTGCTCCGTCTTCGGGTGAGATGTAATTGTAAGTGACTCTGCAGCTGATGCATAGTTCACACACCCTAGTCTCTGTAAGTCGCCTTGGATAAAGGCGTCTGCTAAATAAACAAATAATAATAATAATATACTATAGAAAAACTCTGAACTTTACAAAACTTGCCGCTGGCTATCTTTTTTAACGTTGCTATTTTTCAAAGCATGTTTTAATGTGTTCCACAATATGGATGATAAAGTAATAGTTTTATGACCCTTTTGAAGCTGGTTGAGAGCGAGACGCAGGAATGTCAGGTGACGTTTCATTCCGTTCGAATGGGAGCCGGGATCGGAATGTGAGGTTCTCATTCTGGGATCACTCCAGGGTGCAACACTGTGTGCCCAGCTTTTAAAAACGTCCTCTTGGTGAGGAACAGCTGCTGCTTATTCTTTCGGTGACTTTCAGCCAGTGCTCATTTTCACAGGGACCTAACTGAGATAAATTTGACAGGTGGGTGTAATGAGCTAGTAGAGAAAGGTGCCGCAGATGGATGAGAGCCTTTTATTGATTGGAAGAAGTCAGAGTGTGTCAGTTCATACAGAACAGTCTATCACGTGTGCATTTTGCGGCTGTAGTGGCAGGGCATTAGAGAGTGAAGTACTCTACTGTACATGGCCCCAGATTATCTTTCCAAATGTTTAGAATGCAGGACCTCACAGTCCTCCAGCCTATTTTCAATGAATATTGAGGACATTAACAGTATAATAACCAAGACAAGGCATTTTTTGTTGCAAATTATATTTTTTTGTGTTCCAGTCAAATTCCATGCAAATATGTACTGCCACAACGCTACCCTATGCTTGGTTTTCCCATCACTTCCTGTGTTACAGGCCACAGGACCTCAGCATTTTTTTTTTTTTTTTTTTCATATGTGCAGCACTGAATGAATGTGAGCGTACACAGGGAGTTAACTTGTTAAAATTGGCTAAAATTGGTTTAATCTGAGTCAAAGTAAAAAATACACTTTGGAAAAAGAATACCTCAGTGCTATGCTTATGGGAGGTAAGGAAAGATTCATTACACAGCTTGAACACTCACATGTAAAATGTACAATTGGTGGCAGTGGTGTATATACTTACTGTTCTCTGAGGCTTAATATGTGTACTGTGCATGGTAGATATCTGGCTTGTAGGTGAGACTCCAAATCTCAAGAGTTAGCCCTTTTAAACATGCTGTCTGTATTTGCATAACACTTTTAGTATCATACATTTGCATAGTTTGGGCAAATTGTGTAACAATTATTGCTTCATCATTGCAACCCTTTTGGTGATCAGGAGGACTGAACAAGAGGACCTTTGCTCTTGCTGTTTGGTACTCAGAATGCAAGAAATGGATGTGGCAAGCTCCTGAACCCTGGAGATGAGGCCCAGCCTGGCTACCCTCCGTCTGGTCCAGTAGGAGTTGCTGTAGGGTGATGTGAACTATCCCCAGCTAATTCTTCTCCAAAACCCATGTGAGAACAAAGGCCAATGCAGCATTTCTTGTGGGCCTTCAGCCAAGATTGGCAACTATGTCATGTGAAAACTTGAGAAGTTAATTGTGAAGCAAAAAACTTTTTTTTCCGCATGCTGCTTGTTTTATATACAGATAAAAAAGGTATATATTAGACGTAAGTAGACTACATGGTCATGAACTCATTTTTACAATCCATGAATATTAAATTAAGAGCATTTTCGTTGCCTTCTTGTTAAATGAATCAGTAACTATTTACAAACTTCAACCTTTTTCACATATCCCACTGTATCATATGATTTTAATCACACAGTTTAACCTTTAGTGAATGTATCAAAGCTGGGACAGCAACAAATTCATATTTCTAATAAACTGGAATAATGTATCTCTAAACAAAACTGTGTAGCCCAGACAAGTGTCAGAGGTATAGAAAAGCATGACCACTTGAAATCGGTAAGCATTCACAGTACCCCTGGTAACAGGAGATCGGTTGAAGTTGGCGTGTAGTCTTAATCACGCCACTTCAGGAATTACCCCTAAAGAAAAATAGTTACCTCAAAAAGAAGCAATACATTATTCAATTACTTTATTGTACCGACCACAAAACATGTAAACAATTAGCACTGTTTAAAAAGATTTTAAGTCGCTTTTCAAAGAAATAGCACAAAAAGGATTTTGTAGATAGCAAATAGAGAATAACAGGTTTGTGATTGGAAAGTGTTTTTACAGGTACTCTCTGAATTTGTATTGCCCACCTATGCTTTCAATCATATGACCCACCCAGCTCACTACATGGTAGTCACTGGAAAGTGGGAACCCTCCGAATAACATATATTATTTTTAAGAAGACCATATCGTTGTTATTCAGAATCTGTGAAGCATAGTGATACTTTCTTGCTATGCTATTTTTACAATTATTTTTGATACATGACTACTTCCTGCTGATTTTGCAGAAAGACATGGAAATCTTTCTGTACCAGAGAAATGACTGGATCTCACGATTCATTAACTTGATGCAAAAAAGCACAAGAATAATTCCTTCATTGTCCCTTCTTGTCCTTCACCCACAGAATACGCAATGAACGATACATCAATCACAGGTATGTGCTGTGAAAAAAAAAAAAACAACCATCTCTGATGTCCCTGTCTGTCTGAGTTCTCTCAAGGTTTTCTAATCAATCTGCTTGCCTCGTATTGGCGAGTAACATTATCACTGGTCGCTCTTTTCCTCTGTTATATAGATACATTAGTTATTTGCTTGCATTATTTCACAGACAATGCTATAGTAGAGGTTGTTGCTGATTCTTGGTAACAAACCACTTCCTGTAGTCCAGTTTCACTCCAATGGTCTATCTCAGGGCCTAGCCAGCCATGAAAAATCACTGAGGCACTTGCCCATGCACAGTGTTCTGGTCACGGACTCTGCTGTGGCGACACTGCAGAAGGCCCTATGTAAGGCATATTTATGTATATTATTATTATTATTATTTATTTCTTAGCAGACACCCTTATCTAGGATGACTTACAATTGTTACAAGATATCACATTATTTTTACATACAGTTACACATTTATACCGTTGTTTTTTTTTTTTACTGGAGCAATCTAGGTAAAGTACCTTGCTCAAGGGTACAACAGCAGTGTCCCCCCACCTGGGCTTGAACCCACAACCCCTACTCCACACTGCTGCTGGTATAGTAAGTTATAGTGTCTATCGGGGTCAAGCCCCCAAACCCCTACCTAAAATTACGTGATAATACTCTCAAACTGAGTCCTCTAAACTAGTGTTAGAATTGTTAAAATTTGCATAAACTGGGTCCGCTAAACTTCAGATCACAAGCCACTTCTACTAGCGTAGCGGTTAAGCATTGGAATATTAAAAAACCGAGTTCGCTAAACTGCGGACTGCCAAGATTCTTTATTATTCCTTATTATTAGGATGATATATAATTATTTTTATTCAACATTATTACTTTGCCTCACCTTGTAAACAAGTCGCTAATAATCCTTGGTAGTTTTGAAGCCATTCGAACACGTTTAACTAACTCGCTGTAGTCTGCAATGACAGAAAAGATTTTGAAGAGCACAGAGGCTATATCAGCGGGGCTTTTAATGTACACACACATCGAGGGATGAAAAGCATTTTATTTTGCGCAAATCACCGTGTAAGAGAGCCTACATAAATCATTATTAGTATTGTAACGATCTGTGCATTTTTGTTTCCTGCCTTTATTAACCGTTGTAATGATGTTCCCCGCTCTGTATTTACCGCCGCTGCTTTGTCTTGTCTGTGCCAGCCTGCGTGCGTGTTCTGTGTCTCCCCTGTGATTGGTTGTTATCTGTCCTGTTCCCGTTGGATGTTTGTCTGTGCCCATTGGTTCTAATGTGCTGCTGAGGGCCAATGGGATGTGCGTGAGCTTAGGTACCCTGATTTGAATAAGGGGCGGGGCTAATGCTATAAGAAGGCATATGCCTTAATCCTGAGGCTGTTCTGGTCTGATTAAATGTATTGTATTTAGTGAAGCTGACAGTGCTGGACTCGCATCCAACTGAAAATGAAAGGCTTTGGAACAAGAGCAAGCTTCTCTCTGTTTTCTGCCTCTTGGGTGAAATGTTACAGTGTGATTTTAACCGAGACTCGCTCCTGTGGTGCCTCCTAGCTGCAATCAGGCCATGTGAGCGACTAGTACTGCCCAAAGATTAGAGCTGTCTGTTCCAGCCACGATTCAATTACTTTAGTAGGAAATGGTGAAAAACCGAGCCATTCGAAATAATTGGGGAATAAAGGTGATACCCTGAAATTGCCATGTGGCCCTATGGGTAATATTACTGTAAAGACCACACTGGCGCAAGATAATGACTGCAGATATTTGAATACATAATTAGAAATGTATTCAAATCAGTAGAAGATGCATCTGTATGTCTGTTATTTGCATTTGTTTCTCATTTTATCAAGATGGCAATGGTCAAGCTCATGTTTGAAGTCTGAAAGCTTTTCTGATATGCGTTTGATTGTGTAACTGTTCCAGTTTATGTCTTAAAATCCTGACAGGCCATCTAATACAGCTTTCTGACGGGATTAAGACTGAGCTGCCGGTCTAGACGGTTTTTGTCACCTAAATTTAATTGTTGAGAAAGACCCGTCTCAGTACTAGAACAATATATTCGTCTATAGCCGTATGTGGCACAGATTATAGACTTCTGTCTGAGCTGA
This sequence comes from Acipenser ruthenus, assembly GCF_902713425.1. NCBI lineage: Eukaryota > Metazoa > Chordata > Actinopteri > Acipenseriformes > Acipenseridae > Acipenser > Acipenser ruthenus. The sequence continues at coordinate 12,654,880 of NC_081197.1, read as the reverse complement.
TGTGGACATAAATAACACTGGCACTGGGAACAAGGAATATGAAAGACTTGGTAATAAAATATTCTTGAATATGTCTACTGTTGATCTCACAAACTAATTGAATTGTTTCTGTGAAATGTTTAGTCTGAAACCGAAGAATAAGACAGTACTAGATCGTGTGAAACTGTTCTGGCACCTCTGTATGTGGATTAATTCTCTTGACAGACAGAGTCACCATTTTATTAGATACTGCACTGTATATACAACACAAGATAAAACAGATATGTACATATTTTGGTTTAAGAGGGCTGTCGCACACATGGATAAGTCAGTTTTGGATACCGATATAGGGTTATTGCATATACTACTACTACTAATAATGTAAAAGAATCAGAGACAGCCATGTGGGATCAATCCCCATAGTAGACGTGTCCTTGTTTATATCGTTTTTGGAATGTTTAGAATCCATCCAGTCAGTGATTCCTCTGGGGTGCACATCACAGGCGCCGCGGATTGTGCCTTGATTTAAGCTAATTACACCTACATTAGTTTTGCTTGCAATTAAAAAAAAAACAAACTCTAATGGCCGCTAATGGCCCAGTTTGAGGACTTTTATCACTGCCTTGGGGGAGCAAGTTTTATTTGAAAACGCCAAAGAATGGCTTAATGCACTTTTAAATATGCACCGTATCCCACAATATACTCTACTGTGTTATTCATGACCTGGAGGTTGTATGAAGATTTGTATAGAATCTGTATGCATATTTAATAGGGCAAACCGCCCTAGATGTACTTCACTTTTGAAACACGAGAGCACGGATGTACTTGTCTTTTAACTAGTACAGTTCGCAGTACTTTTTAAAATCTGTATAAGCCTTGTGATCGCGGTTCCTAGAGGACCTAAGGAAAGTTCGAACTGAAGCCTAGTACAAGGTTCAGTCTTGATCTCAATTCTGTGTCCGAGTCACTGCGCCTTTAAGAGAGGGCTGTACTCATAACAGGTGGGAGTATACAGCAGTATCTTTCCTCTCTACTTACTGTACCTGCAATCTCGTGTTTATTACTGTGCTGGCTGGCTGCAAGGAAGCAAGCAAGCAAGCGTCGCTAAAGGAGCAGAGATTTGCAGGGGCTGCGCAACACTGCGGGTTAAACGTTGATCTAGACACGGCTGAATTTGATAGAGGAAAAAAAAAACAGAACATCAGCATACTGACGTAAGTTTTTATTAATTCTGTGTGTTTTGGTTTATTTCTTTCAGACAGCACTGCAGTTATCTCTGCTTTAGTGATCCGTTAAGGAAAACTAAAATGACATCACTAAACTATACAATGACGTATATTGTTATGTGGAAGATATAGTTCCATATGGACTGTGATAACATTTGGTTGTGCATTGTTTTATTTTACATTTAAATTAAACACACATGTGAAACTGTTTGTAAACCATTTTGAGGTTTGGGTGCTGAACTTGCTATCAGGTCACACGCATTTGGTTACTGTGGAATTCTGCAAGAAAAACACCCGATGTAATTATGGGCAGCAACTTTTGGTATTTAATCCATGAAGTACACTATTTTAACATTTTAATCTACGAGTACTGTAAAATATCATTTTCTTTTTAATATGTCCGGTGGTTCCGATTTCTTATGTAATGCCAGACCGCATAGACTCTAATATTACATTTTATTTTATTTTAATACATGTGGAATGCTTTGGATAGATCGAACATAATATTTCTGTATGTGTGTGTGTGTGTGTCACACTTACATTTTACAGGGTATATGGAGGGACACTGGCTGCCTTTATGTAAACTAACATTTTTACACACAGTGTAGATATTGATCATAGTGAACTTTTTCATTTGTCTACATTTTATTTCGAATTTACAGCCGTCATGCTTGTAGTACTTGCAGCTTAGAACACTAAACTGCAGTTTCCAGATTCTTAATGTAAATCAAGCTTCTGTAACAGTTAAGATATTTAAATGACGATTGTTTTCAGTGTATCTTGTGATAAGCAGCAATGAATAACAGTAAAAGCAAGCCAGCTTTAGTACAAAGATTCATTGTTTTTGTTTTTTCAGGAGACTAAACCGTTTCCACAAGGGAACAAGTGCATAATCCATTTTATAATACACAGGCAACCTATGTACTGGTTGGTTTGTGTTTGCTTATGCCACATGATTGCTTTCCTTTTTCATAATCTCTACTGCATATCACCTTGTGTCTCTTAATAATGGTGTTAGTAGGTTGTTTTACAAACAAGTTTGACTGTTAAGAGCTAAGCTGGTGAATAATGCTGATCTGAATACTTTTTTTGTTGCCATAAACCCTGGTTAAATGTGACCTTAAGCTATGGCCAAAACATTTGCATTACCCTATTAACAAATTTAGCTTCATGAAGTTAAATACTTAAATATATACTATGGGCTTAATATGAGACCGCTGTGAGCCATATTATAACTGTTCTAGTTCAATTACTGCTTTTCTGTCTCCAAAGATCCCCTTACACAAGTTTGTTAATGAAGAGCAGTACCATCATTAACTATGAGTAAGAGGCTTTACTCTTCAATCCTGCCTTTGGAACACAGTCCATAACACTGCCAAGTGTAATAGTGTTCAGTGTTCATTATTATTTGTTTATTTAGCAGACGCCTTTATCCAAGGCAACTTACAGAGACTAGGGTGTGTGAACTATGCATCAGCTGCAGAGTCACTTACAACTACGTCTCACCCAAAAGACAGAGCACAAGGAGGTTAAGTGACTTGCTCAGGGTCACACAGTGAGTCAGTGTCTGAGGTGGGATTTGAACCACACAGCCTCCTATCATGCCTGAATCCGTTCATGTTGAGCATCATTGTACAGAACTGAAAAGTATTTCCTCCAGGCTAGAACTGTACAAACCTGTTGTGAAGTAGAAACCTACGCCCAGGATTGGAAATCAAGTTAGATGATGTAGGGATATAAATAGAGAAAACAATGCTTCTGATGACTGATCTAAATGAAGCTGCCTACAGAGGGAGGACCATCAAAGAACAAGATTTGGGGCAGTGAGTGGACACAGTGAAATACTCTTTTTATTGCCTCCCCCATGTCCACATCTACTGACAATATATAGGATTACAGTTGGAGAAACACACAGATCTAGTGGCTGTCCTCCTCAGGAAGTCTATGTGCGTTTTGGTCGGTGCTATCATTTCTACACCGGGACCACAATAGCGTGCAAGAATAAAAAACTAAGTTGCATGTGGCAGTGTAGCATGTGCTCTGCAGGGTAAAGTGATCCCCAGAGCCCTATCTAAAGCGTTTTGCACACAAAAGAACAGCAAACGAAAAAGGAATGAAAGAAGCCAGATTGTAATCAAAGCACAGTTTTTGTTTGTCTGTTTGTCAAGATTAGCAAGTAGAATATATGATAGCCTATGTTATTATATTATCTGCCTGTTGTCCTGGGCTTCTTTCACCATATACTCCTATACGTAGCCTTCAATCTTTAGACTCTGGCCTACTATCAGTATCTAGAACTAAGCAGAGTTCTTTTGGTGACCGAGCGTTTTCCTGTATAGCACCTAGGCTGTGGAATGACCTTCCGAGGGTCATAAGGGACAGTGATACTGTTAGTATTTTTAAATCTAAACTGAAAATCCGCTTTTATACTTTGGCTTTTATTGTCTGACCTGTGTTGTGTGTAGTTATTGTTTTTCTTGTTTTATTGGACATTATGTCGTCATTTATTTATTTATTTATTTATTTATTTATTTATTTATTATATAAAGTAAATGTCATTGTTTAAATTGCTTTTCTATTCTTGTGAAGCGCCTTGAGATGTGCACATGTAAAGATTATTATTACTATCAATGCCCCTTATTCTGCCTTGTTGGGGATGCAAGGCCCTGGTGACAGGGATAGTGTCACTTGGTTTGTTTTTTGCAAAAAATTCTATTCAGTCTCATTGGCCTATTTTATTTAAATACAACCTTTTTGTTAATTCTGGAGCTTCTCTCTCCAGTATCAACCCTTTAAATAAATAGAATAAAGAAAGATAAGGGTTTGGTAACAAAGTAAATATTACCAAGATTAGATATAATTCTTATTGGATTGGACATATTGATCTCCCAATATACCATGAAATAAGGAAATGATGAAAAAATAAAAATGCAGTACAAGGCGTGCACGTTAATGTTGCTGGCAACATTCTTTATTATTCCTGCAAATGAAGAGGAAACATCCAACCCTGTACTTTATTAACCTGGCAAATTCAAGATTTATTATTTTTTTGCATGACATTGCTGATAATTAATTCACTCGTGTATTTTCAGCCAACTTCCATCGTAACTATTTCAACCCTTTCGTGCATGAAATATTAGCTGAAAAAAAATCGCTCTGGACACATAACAAATATATTTTTCATTGACTTTTTTTTCCATTGGTTTATATGGGGGGAAAAATGTCTATGTTGCATTTGCGTCTTCCATATGTCCCTCTTCCAGATGTCCCCATATAAAGTTTTTTACCTGAAGGGGTTGCAATGGGGACAGGTTACACTGTGGTGTACTAACTGTACATAGAGAGTGAAGCCATGTTTGAGAGCTGATAGTTTGTATCAGATGGAAATAACGTCACATTAAGATTAACTATACTGTTTAATTATTCTTATTTAAATATAAATTATATTATAAAAAAAAAAAACAGTAGGGTGCTGGGTAAGATACAAGCCTTTTGTCATCTGTTGAGGTCTGGTAGGCCAGCACTGTAAGCCCACTTGTGGGTATCAGCTGGTATCCAAATTGTCCTCGATTCCCTTTGCTTCAGATCAGCTTGCCTCACTCTGACACTAGAGAGCAAGGGCCAAGCCAGGGAAAGACCACTATTTTTACACTAATCTGTCACCCTAATCGTGTCTAAATGGTTTAGGCAAGGCAGGAAGGAAGGCAAGGGTTTTTTTTCTGCAATTTTAATCTCTCTTCATGTCAGACTGCTTCAATGAAACCAAACAGAGTAAGTTGTCTCTCCTTGGTTGCTTCGTACACCTTTTTATCCCTTCGTCACCCTCAATCCCACGGTACAGATGCCAGTTCTGCCCTAGCCATGGCATTCTGAGACCCCACACATTTTTCATGCAAGTCAAGCCTGCGTCAGACTCAGAAGAGGCAGACAGTGGAAGGCTATACTAGTAGAGAAACAGTTGAAGAATAGCAGTGCTCTGTTCTTCAGAGGGCCTTCGCTGACAAAACCTCCCAGCAAAGTAAGCATTTTCTTGGAGCCATATCTCTCTTTGTGTGTGTGTCTTTTGTGTTTTTTGAATTAACATTAAGCTGGATTATCATATCTTGTAACGGCTGGTTTTTTGTGTGTGGAAAAGTGGCTTGCTGGTTGTGAGGCAGAGAGCAGTATATTGTTTGGTAACATGATAAACAATGGTCAGAAATCCTTACGAGGTCCAGTGGAGTATCTCTCATTTCTATGATGTTTCATTCGAATTCAATTAAATGGTGGCTAATTTTCTGGTTATCTGTAAATATACTTTTTACAGAGCATATTTTCATATATATTGTACAATACATGGCGAGCCATATATGTTGGCTTGTGTTGTCGGTTTAAAATGCACAGTTCTAATCAAAATTACCCAGTGCTGATGTGTTGAAAATATGAAATTATTATTATTATTATTATTATTATTATTTATTTATTTCTTAGCTGACGCCCTTATCCAGGGCGACTTACAATTGTTACAAGATATCACATTATTTTTACATACAATTACCCATTTATACAGTTGGGTTTTTACTGAAGCAATCTAGGTAAAGTACCTTGCTCAAGGGTACAGCAGCAGTGTCCCCATCGGGGATTGAACCCACGACCCTCCGGTCAAGAGTCCAGAGCCCTAACCACTACACACTGCTGCCCGCTAGAAATTGCTTTGGTGCCAAGGGAGTGGCTGCAGACTGTGTCACTTTAGTTCAGAATTTCCTTTGTTTTAAGTGTAAACCACAACATGTCACAGTAGAGCAGCGGAGCAGGCATGAAAGCACAAGAAGTAGAACAATCCCTATCGGTCTGTTAAACAGTCTGTAGAAACTTGCAGAATGTATCTAGGTCTGATAGAAGTGTCTAGAGAGTTCGAGGAAACAGGTGTTCTATTTTTAAACCCAATAGGGGGTGCAGGGTGTCAACAATATCACCATCTGACAAATGATAAAGATGCCCTGAAAACATGCTGGCTCTGGTAACAAAACTAGTTCACCTTGCAGTTTCTAGGAAGAAGGGGGGAAAAAAAGGAAAACTGTTCCGCTAAAAATTTGTAATGCTGTTGGCTGCATTCTGTTTTATTAATCAAAGGCTCCAGACTGGCTTCACAGCCTCTACTCTCTAAGTATGGGTCACAGAGGCTTTTGCACCCCTCCCTCCCTTGCACTTTAGTGTTTCTAAAAATGTAATGGTCAAGGAGCTAAAAGATCATATATGGCACCATCTTAGTTCAGTGATTTTTTTTTTCCATCTGTCATCGCATTCATTTTCAAGCATTAATAAGTCAACTTTAAAAGCTTTTTGCACAAGTGGACTTTTTTTCCAAATGGAAAATGAATTGTTAATGTTACACTCAAACTCCTTCTTCATGACGTAAATACAGTACTAAACACAATGACATCATAGGGAAGCTGATTCTTATCATCACAACTATGCAGTACGACTGTGCATTGTGAAATATCCACTGCCAAGCTGCATAGGCAACATTATCTATTTGTTGGTTGGGTGTGCATTTATGTTTCCTACTGTAGTACATACCAACACAGTCTTTCCAACACAGTGGCCTGTTGTTTTTTAGCATCTCTATTCAGTAAATTGCTCAAGAGATCAAATGACTGTAGACTGTCTGCAGGTTTATGCAGTGAGTTCCCATCAGGACCGTCGACTGTAGTAGTTTTATTCTTATCCGAACTGAAATTTCAGGCATGAATGCTCTTGTACAATTTAACTAACTTTGCCGGTTATTAGAAAAGTTATCATGTGAAGAGTGGGATCTATGAATCTTGTGGGAGGCACCTAGGCCAGGGCATGAAAAATCGCACAAACAAGCACCCAGTATTCCTACATGCACTTGATTTTTCTGAATAATTCAGTTTCAGGCACATTTTAAATACATAACCACGACATTGCGATGTATTAAAAAAACAATCTGCTGCTGGTGTTTTGATCCAGATGCAGATGCATATGCTGGCTTTTTATTGTTTTGTCTTTGGATTTGCTCCTCTGCTTGTGCACAGCGTCTTGGGAGGGAGCACTGTGAAAGGCGCTATATAATCTCGTTGCTGTTGTTCTTGTTTGTAAATCTCTCTACAATCAGCTTAAAGCTAGACAGTCAGCATCGCCCAGCTCTACCAATGAACAAATCTATCAATCTGCATACTGTGACTTCATTTGTTCATGAGGATAAGCAGAGGTTTGCATGTTCAATAAATGGATTGGGAGGTGCCTGTTTGCTGATTGAGTGTTCAGATAAACACCACTGACTCCAGCAATGCCCTCCCAAGTCAATAAAGCAGACAGACGACTTGCCTGGGTTGGCAACAAGTTGTTGAATGTTTTTCATCATTACTTATTTAGCCAGAGACTCAGTTTATCATTGGTATGCTTCTTGTGACAGATTAAATACAATCTGTGACAGATACAAATGACAATAAATTACCAACTGGAATGTAATAGCATAGTTTTGTGTTTCATTTTGTTAGGGTTGTTTGACGTAACTGAATTAACTGAACTGTGTAAACCATGTTAAGACATGGCTTGACACATTGTAAATCTTTATTAAATTTATAAACAAGATTTTCAGTCTGAATGATGATCTAGAAGATTTCGTTCCGAGACCAAATGTCTCCCTTTTCACAGAGGTCCTAGGGGAATGTTGCTACGAGTTACAAAACAGAATGATAGAAACAAATACAAAACGCAACATAAAGGATACATAAGACATGCAACTTCTGTTGTCTTCCAGGACCCAGTGACTGTAAATGTCCACTTATCATCCTGGTTAAGGCAGTAAAGAATACCATTATACAATCATTTACAAAGGCTGCGAACTGTAGTAAAATAAAATTCATAGTCAATGAATTTTTACTTTTAATCTATTATTTGTCAAATAAAATAAAAAGCTACACATTTCAATGAATCATAATAACAATTGTTCTTATATTTTTCGTAATTTAGAAGTAATTTAGAATTATTCCCTTATATGACTCTTGTCTCAATCCAAACCGTATTATTACCATTATTACCTGTCAAATTACTATAAACTGAGGAAATGACATCATGAATTGCTATTGCTAGGTAACGTAAAGCATTTTTGTTTGACGCTTTTTCTGTTGAATGTACTTGATATTTATCTTCATCTCTGGTTTCGCTTCAAAAACAATGCTGTGTTTGCAAACTAAATCTCTCCCCTAGTGTCTCCCTTAGCAACCAGATCTCTAGAGTTTTGCGGCAGCAGTGTGTGGGGTATGTTTTGGGACCTCATTAGTTGTACTTGGCACATTACATCAGTGCGCTACCCTGACATTAGAGTCTCCCCATTGTCCAATTTGAGGTTAATGCTCCCTGTTGGTCATTGACATTGGTTTAGAACAGGTATCCAGGGTCTAAATGCACACACAAGGCCTTCTTATGTTACATTCCAAAACATACTCTGAGTTGCCTAACCTACATTTTAGTCTAATGTTGATTTGTTTTTAGATTTACCATGTTACTGTTTTTCTGTCCTGCCCTGTTGAAGTCAGTTTCTGGGCCACATCAAGGGTGTGTTACTGTATCAAATCCCTATGGAAGGAATGTTTTGCTCTTGCCAGAGTTTTCTCTCTATATTTAACCTTAATCCAGATATTTCCAGAAGCAACTTGTGAGTCCACTAAAAAGTGAGAGTTATTTCAGATTTGACTCTAACTAATATCTGTCATGGTTTTTTTTTAGTGTATCTATAATGTAGTTGACTCCTTTTTATTATTACAGAACCTGTGTGGTATCCATGACATCAGTGTGATCGTGTTGTCCCCTGTGTCTTTTAACCCATTTACCCGGTGAGGATGGTTTGACCAGGCTAATCGATGGGCAGATCTCCTAGCACCCTGACCAAGCTGAAACTGGGCAAGCTGAAGGTCGTGCGGCGGCAGTTATTGCAGCGCTATGAGCACCAGCCCTTCATCTCCTGCCTGGCCGGCCTCTATGGCTGCCAGTGGAAGAGGTACCAGAGGGCAAGAGTCCAGCCTGGAGAGTGCTGCTGCAACAAGGTAAGGGTCTCTGTCTCTCTCTCTCTCTCTCTGTCTCTCTCTGTCTCTCTCTCTCTCTGTCTCTCTCTGTCTCTCTCTCTCTCTCTCTCTGTCTCTCTCTCTCTCTCTGTCTCTCTCTCTCTCTGTCTCTCTCTGTCTCTGTCTCTCTCTGTCTCTCTCTTAGTATGGCTGAGTGTAAATTCATGTTGTTCAGAGTGTTTGAGTCATTACATGTTAAGTGGCTCATTTTTTTGTTTCATGATAAACATCTTATTTTATGTTTATCTGTTTTAAAACATTATTTATTAGTTTTTTTGGATAAGAAAAAAAATATCTAGAGAGGAATTATTTTTTGACCAATTTTGACCATCAATTATGGTTTTCATGCCTGCAAAATAGGGTTTAAGCCCAGAATATAGTAAAACAGATCTGTCACAATGCCCTATACCAATACCTTGCATCTGTAAAATATATATATATATATTGCTTAAGCATTATAGAAACCACCACAGGCGTTTCCTAAGACTGAATTCTTTCTCACATGCAATGTAATGCAGTTGTATATGTGGATAGATTAATATGCATGTTCTATGCAAAGACCTGTTGAACCCCTTGCCTTGAACATGCACTCTCTTTCTTTCATCCTTCCTCCCATAGCTGGAGTGCAGCAGTTTTGGAATCCTGATAGTTACGTTTTGCCTTTCTTTGGTGTTTTTATATTTCTGGAGTGAAGCACAGAACGACTACAATGATTTTGACTGGTGAGTCTGACGTACGAATCTGCTGCTTTAACCACAGCAGCCCTTCAATACACATTAGAGACAGTACATACTAGTACCAGCTGCTTTGTTGTGCCGTGTGAAATGTATGAAAAGCAGCGCTGTAGAGTTTTGGACTCTGATAAGTCTTTTCCTGTCTCTGATCCTCATCCTTTATTAAATAAAATGCTGTTGATGCCCTGAGTTTCGGGACTGGACGGGGAATTGAGAATGACATATTAAGTTGCCAGTGCAGAAATGACCTTGGCTTAGCTGTTGCCAGAGTGGATGTTATATTAAATGCAAAACGATTTTTACTTGCAGGAAAAGGCCCTGTTGTCCCTATTCGGCTGATTTCCTCCCTTCGCTCCCCTCCTTTCTGCTTATCCCTTCTGTTGGTTCAATGGCCTTCTCTAATCTGATTATTACTGATCTTTACAAGTGAAATAATTGAAATATGGCCTCCTAAACTCACACAAACCTCTTTCCAATGTATTTTTTGTATTGCAATGATGTTAAAATATAGAGGTAATGAGCTACATTACTGTTTAGCTTGTTCAAAATTCTAAATATCTCTCTTGAGATTCCTGATTTTCTTCTGTATTAAGTATAATCAACGGTTCCTCTTTCATTTTTCAAGGTTTAACTATGACAAATTGGGCTATTGGTTCCCTTGGTCGGTGGTATTGCTCGTTGTAGCAGCAGTGTTATTCACCTATGTTGCTCTGTTGCTGGTAAGTAGAGCATACCTCTATAACCTATGCAGTAAGTGAGAAACAAAACTTGTTCTCATGGTGACTATTCCTTGAAGAAAGATTCTCTCCACGAGATGACATTCTTCTGAAGGTTAAATAAATGATGTATGTGCCTTAATAATGTGCAATATATCAACATAACAGCCTTCTTTTCCGTTCCTGCTCCAGTGCAATATTGCTCAAACCTCAATGAAGTCTTATGCGGTTTTTAGATGGTGGAAAAAAGCCAAGAAGACTTTTGCTGAGGCTTAATCTCATTAAAATGACGTTACAAAGTGCTGATTTTCTTAATCTTAATTGGCTTTAGACTTCTGCGTAGATGAACACGCTGTAGAAAGGAATGCCACTCGCCCAGTTGTTTAGTATTAGTTGTAGAGGTAAGACACAGGACCACATTTATCATGGTCTTCCTACCAAAGCGCAATTTTTAGCATTTTATGTGAAAGAAACCGTCAGTGTCACAAAACTGTGAAACTTGGGAACACTTTTCAGTCAGATTAATTGTACAAAATGTTTGCAATTTGTACAGACTACCACACATCTCTGCAACTAATAATTATTTGTTATAGCTTGAGAATTAGTCACGTATATTTTTTATACCTGCAATTTTTACCAGGATAAACCTTTCGGAACTGACAAATCTCACAATTAAATAACAAGAGAAGTGTCATACAAATGACTAAATGTGCCAATAAATGACTGACCATTAACAGTAAGGAATTCACAAATAAGGAAATCCCAGTTTAACAGGAATAGCTTTAGTAAACACAGGGGGCGCCAGTTCTAGAACCACCTCACTAGAAATTCGGCATAAGGAGTCTTTTTATGGGAAAGCACAGTACCTTTTTATGAGGAAAGAACTAAAGTATATATTGAGTACAATCAGCCCCTGAAAGATAGTTACAGTAAATGACAAGCATAGTATTGGTCTCTTATATGGGCTTTGCTGGTAGAAGCATTATAATGAAGCGTAGTAATGCACAGGCAAGCATAGACATCCACATATCAGTATGGCAAAGCACAACATACAGTATGGCAAACTGCACAACTTATTTGCTGTGTTAAACGTGCACAGTGTAAGGGAAATCTTATTGTGTCAGTTGAAATAAAATACTATACACATTTACAAGGTCAAGGTGCTGGAAGATTGCTATTTTAAGCAGTGTAAAAGACTTATCTGAGGATTAAAAGCGTCTCCTTTTTTCACAGGTACTAGCGGTCTTTTTACTGTCAGAAGGCCAGCGCTTGTATTTGCATTGGAGCCACAAGGTAGGTATCTTTTCTGGGACGCACTCCATTCTCCAGTGGTTTAGTTCTCACTGTGGCACAAACATGTTGACACCTCGGATTCTCATTTCGAAGCTGTTCTGATTTTTTTATAATGGGTTTTAAAGACACAAAATAAAGACAAACGCATTGACTGTTGTGCATGATTAGTAACTCCTCATAAGCTATTTGCATGCAGAACAGTGACGCTCCTTGCATATCAAAGGTGCGCCATGAAGTTATCCAGTGAATATGTGTGCAATTTGCAAAAGGGTCTGTATAATGTTGTATAAAAACAAATACTGCTTAATATATGTGGCATGTTTAGTACAATGTATCCAATGCACACAAAGATGCAGTTGACACTGTCATAGCTGATGAGGCTAATTTGTTTAAGAAGATTCAAGCTTGAGCCTGACATGATTGAGAAAGCAGTGTAATGGGTGGCTGGTGCCAAGTGAAAATAATCTTAATCAGCAGACGGGTTTATAACATGAGCCACATGATAACATGATAACATAAAGCTAGAAAGAAACAATCGTTTCTCCAATCAGACCTCTGAAAGTGAAAGTATGAATTTACAAACGTTTTGTTGCATTTTTAGGCCCTCTTCAGTTGTTATTATTGGTTCCTTCTCTTACACAGTAATTCTATGCAAACAACCTTTTGTTACCTGATATAATGACATGGTGATACAGGCCATTTCCATGTAATTAGACACTATTTTCACCTTGTAAGAGTAGGAACCATTATTACCATTATTGCAATGTGATCATGTGGTTATGTGTGCCCCATAGTGTAAAGTGCTGTGTATTGGGCAGTGTTGTGATACACTGCCGTTACGGATTCTGTCCTGAGCTTGGCTCTTCTGCATTGTGGTTAAGATGCTCACTTGTGGTGCGCAGGGTTGCTGGTTTGTGCCCGGCCTCCGCCCTGTTACACTGCCAAAATATATGTCAACTTTGAGAAATGTAAAATGGCATAAATAATGCAGTTCAACTTCAACGGCAAAAGCAGTTTTCTTATCTTTATTACTGCTTGGAATGTTGCCGTTCAATTCTAGATAGCTTTTGACTGAAATACATTATCATGATTCATACAAGTGAACTGATGTACTGTGATGTCATTACATGGATCGGGTAACCGACTGCATGGAATACGTTTAGTTAAGGTGGCCTCGTGATGTGCATAGATTGATTCAAAGCTAATATTAAACTTCTTTGCAGATTGGCATTCTGGTGACACTAGTGTTCTCCATAGTGGCCATTACAGTTTTATCAGACTTGTGGAGTAAAGAATGGACAACTCTTCTGCTTTCTTTCCAGGTACGTAATGTTCAGTGAGTTTGTACAGTGAGAGATGGAGTCAGTCACCTAACCCTTTACATGCTCATTCATAAACTGCAGCGACAGCAACCCAATGGAGGAGGAGGGTATCATTGGCGCTGTCTTACGTTGTAGGAGGTTCTGCTGAACAGACATGCTGTGACAGCTTGACTTCCTGTGACAGCATGATGCCATAAATGGCACCAGTTTTTTTTTTTTTTTTTTTTTATTAAAAGGAGAACATTTCACATAAATGTAAGAAAGCTCGAGAGAATAGTTTCCTTGTTTTGGTTGTCATTTTATTATTTCCCACGGTTTACTTGCCAGATTTTCTTGTTCTGTTGATTGACCTGGTCTTGAAATTACTTTTTAGTATTTCTCCTTTTGTTGTGTTTAAAGTCTCATAGTCTTTGTCACATGCTTCCATGACTCATTGTTCCTGTAAATATTTCTAATCCTTTAGGTGACTGCACCGTACCTACACTTGGGTGGAGTGACTGCAGTGACAGTGCTGTCCTGGCCAATCGCCTTACACTTCTGTAGAATGAATAAGAAAGGCAAGTATTAATGGACAGTACAGCATTACACTTACCTTTACACAATTTCCCAGACAATAAATGCTTTCTGCTCCACTTTTTAGTTATGTAACAGCCAGCTGGTGAAAACTGCATATACTGTACCTCAGCAAAATTCGTTTTTTCGTATGATACAGTTGAGGCTCATGTCTCCTTTTATGTGTCCTTTTTTGGTTTTGTTTTTAACCCAGAGAAATTAATTGTCCCTGCCAAATTGCTTTATAGTTGCTCCGTGAACAAATTATAAATCCAGCATTTGGCCTGGTTACAGCTGCACAATGTTAAATGTGCTTCCTAGCATGTGTCTAGAACAAGCACTGGTTTACTGATAAAAATAAAGCAGTGTTTACCATTAAAGCTGAATAGGCGTTTGGATTCTAAAACATTATAAAAAAAAAGGAGAAATACACAGCTGTAAATACAATATTGAAGCTACGAATATGAGGAAAATTAGGGTTGCTTCCAGGTATCCAGTGTTAGTGTGGGATTACTATGTGATTACAAGGACTGACAAGCTCCCCAGAGTAGGATTGGTTCAATGGTGCTGAAGAATATCCTTAACCAGTTTAATCACAATTGGAGCTGTTCCCTAGATATATGTAAAAATGTAAGTGTGGTATATGTTATGTCTGTGCACAGGCCTCCACTATACAATTTACCTGGTATAGATCCTTGGGGTGTAGCTTTTATTTCTAAGGGTATCCTCCTGAGAGTTCCAGCCTTGAGGAAAGAAAGGGCCTCCCACTGACTGAAAGAACCAATTCGTAGACTGCAGCACCCGGTGTTCCTGAAGGCCTCCTAGTCAAGAACATTCTGAGGCCCGACCTTGCATAGCTTTAAGATACGATAAGGTCTGAGTGGCTAAAGGCAATGTTTTTTGTATGTTATTAATATGTCCTTGCATGAATTTTAATGGATCATTTTCCTAGTGCGCCAAATTGGCCCCTGCCAATAAAATATCTGATTTAATGCTTCATAACAGTAAAAAGCTATTCACCAGCTGCAGAGGTTTTTTTTTTTTTTCCTGAGGATTAAATCAAATAAATAAAAAATAAAAAGAAGTTAAATTGTGCTATAGCCTAATGTTAAAGTTCCAGGTTACAAGTGAAATTACCTAATAGACTGGAATTATTAGTATTATATTACAGAGCTGATATATTGCAGTGTGTTGTTACTTATCATCCCATTTTAAACTGCAGTGACCCTCTGTGTCTGAACTTGGTTGGTAACCAGGCGAGTGCCTGTCCTAGAATGTGTTGGCTTTTGTTTATTTCTGTCTTGCATAGCCAGAGGCTCCATTTCCTTGGCAACAGCTTGGGTAAATGTTTGGGGTAATAGTCAGATATTTAGTTTAATCATTTTCTTGTTAAAAAAAAAAAAGAACACGATTAACTATTCTTCTTTTTTATTTTATTTTATTTTGGGCTAAATAGCTTTGTTATGCCAGTTTTTATAATTTGAGATTTCTCACAGATTTCATTCAAGTATGCTTAAACCAGGTACAAACAGCTGTCTAGCTGCACACTCTCAAATAATCTACCACCATGTTAAGTTTGAGCCATTTCTTTGTGACGAAAAACAGGCTCCCAATGTATAACTAGGAAGAAACAACAAAGAGCCACATATATTTATTTATCTGAAGCTTTTTAATGAGCATTTTTCATTTCTTGTTCGATTTAAAAAAAAAAAAAAAAAAAAGTTGGCACTGCTTAAAATGCTTTGTGAATGTGCTTTGAAAGCTTTTGAAACGGGTGTTTATTTCTCATTTTGTAACTTGAAAAGGCTTTTTTTTGGCTAAAATAGAGTCATTTACACTTTGGAGTAAAAAAAAAAAAAACCGAAAATCGCCTATAACTTCAGAACCACTTGGCTGTTTCTGTGTTCTATTCTATGCATTTGGATGTACTTTTTGTATGATACCAGAAGCTGTAATGTCATATATAGATCCGTGACTGGGTATATGAATGTTTATTAACATACAGGACTAGTTTTAAATGTAATGTTGTGCTTATGTGAGCTGTTAAAGTTCCCATTTTTGTACTACTTAGTTGATCTGAGTGCTTGTAAAACACTGTTGTTTATGTAAACTGTATGACTACAGCAGCTATGGAGAGCGGTGCCCTGAACAGCTGCTCTGTGCCCCGCCCTGTAGCTCTCAGTGCAGGGAGATGTTAGCTCTGTTGTGGTGTTGCAGTTTTCTGCAGTAAGGTCAAAACATTTGGATCTGGGAACCTTCGGGGGGGGGGGGGGGGGGGGGGGGGGGTCTGTTTCAGAGCAAAACCAAACAAATGCTTGTGACTCTAGCAAATACTGTCTCTGTGTGATACATAGGATGTATATTTAATTGAAAACTGAATGGAAATGCTGTGTTGGCCAGTGTCAGTTTTGGAAAATATTTGAGTTACCTGTAAGCTGTGTATTACATTAGCCAAGAAAGTAAAAATCATCCCCAAGTGAAATGAAATTAAACTGGTTTGATACCTCACAAGATAATGCTACTTGAACTTCCCCTGATGCTTATCCCCGAGGGTGATTCATTGACCCACTTATTAACACCACTACATACAATAAAGAACTACAGGGGGGGGAAAACAACTGTGAAAGTCCAGGGTTATCAAGATATGTGGATTTTTAGATCATTACAATAAACCCCAGGGTTTAAAAAGACATCTGAAGTAAACGACTGAAAAACCAAGACAGTACAAGCAAGAGCAAGACAGAAACCAGCACAAGAGTAAATGTGGGGAAAAGGCCTACTGTTATTCCTGGTTACATGAATGCTGTTAGACTTTGTTGTCTCCATGCCAACGCAGTTTCTAATGCCTTTAGGAGGTGATGTTTTAATCCTCAGAACATCACCCTTCTTTATTATTATTCATTTGAGAGGCTTCTATCTGGTAATCTAATTCGACTCTTTCTATTATCGGTAACATTTGGAAAGGCCACACAACTAACCTGTATTTATATTGGTTTGATTAGCTGCTTGTGTTTCTATAGTCCTTTTTAAATGAATTCTACTTGAAAACCTGTTCAATAAATACATTTCTCTGTGTTTACGATGACGCAGTGATGAGGACGCCTATCTCTCTTATCTCTAGCAGAGTGCAATAAAAAGATTCTAAAGCAATCATGGAAATAGTTAATCTACAAGGAGAAGGTTGCAGTATATTTCCTGAAAGTAAAAAAAAAAAAAACTACCCCTAGACAATAGAAATTAATTATTTATATTCTTGCTGAGGCAAATGTCTTTTACTGTATCTGGTTTGGAAAGAGATGGGTTGGTGTTATATTATTATAAGAACAACTGTCTGTAATAATTTAAATACCTGTACTTTGACCTGTCACCGGCAACTGCTAATTACTGTGAATTATTTCTGACACAAAGATTGACACTGCCATTCAGTCGCAATAATACCTATGTTATAGAATATGTTGTATGCGCTGTGTCAGGAAATGGGTTACGAGTTAATAACACAGCAACCAGCTTTTAATGTGACAAAGGAAAGAAGGTATCTGCTTTAATAGTTCAGTGTGCTTAGGAAGGAGTTTTTACTGCAGTTTCCAAATCATCATTTACCCAGTTCCCATCTGAAACAACTTAAGACTGCTCACAAGCACCAATGAAATGTCTGAGGAGTTTATTTCTGGTTTTGGTAATTTTATTGGGTGTTCATTTTCCTTTTTGAAAAAATTGTTCTCATGACATTTTTAGATTCCAGCCTCCTGTATCTACCGTACTTCTTAAATCAATGCATTGATTTGAATAGGCTGTGCTGGGAGGTATTTAACCCTGAGCGATGATTATTGTGTTTTGAAGCTGCTCACTGGGCCAGGAGGTGTAAGCAGGGCAAGAATTCAATACTTCAAATGGCTTTCTGGAAAAACCACCACCCATGACTGTTGGTCTGCCAGGCCTGAATTAGAAAGTGTTTATTTGTTTCAAATCACAAGGTCGGCATCATTAATCTTGTTTACAAATTTGCGTTCCCCTTGAATGCTAAAAGAAGCAATTGTGCTTCATGGGTTGTGTGTTGAAAAGCAAGCCAAAGTTTGACGAATAGTTTTATGATGTTTTTGTCCTAGATAGCGTCAGTTGGAACCAAATTAATTACTGTAGCTGGTCCAGATGATACAAGAACAAGGCAACGCTCCTTAAAGTGATGCAGGGTGTTTTTTTTGTCTTGCTCCTTTATACTTTTGGTTCAGAGTTTAAAAAGTCAATTGTGTGTGTTTATATTTGAGCACAGATAGTTTTAATGAGATTGTTGGAGTCACAACATTGTAACAGCCTGCATGCATTTCTCGTTTATTTACCTATAACATAATTTGTGCTGTGGGTTCAGTCCAGTCTCAGCCTCAAGGCTGGCTGGAAGATATTTACTCTGGTCTTGGCCTTGGCCTTGACCATGGCCTTGACCATGGCCTTGAGTCCCTGGCCTTGGCTGTCCTTAGTCCAAACACATTTACAATTTTTTTCTGATCCTTTTTATTTGCCCACACTGAATGATGTCATTAATGTTTGCTCTTGGCTATCTCCGATTAGCCTGCAGAAATACCCAGGGTAATCAATACATTTGCTTAGTATTGCTACAGAACTAACATGTAAATATACCCTAACCACACTTTGAAATAGCAGTACTATGATAGGGTAGACTCTTTATTGAAGTAACAGTAAGGAATATGTTAAATACAGACATGCTCTATCATGCTTTCATCTGGTTATAGTTAGTCGGAGTAAACAGTTAGCAGTAAACCACGGCTTTTCAACAGAACATAATGTACAGTACTATGTAGTCGGATAGCGAGAAGTAGCAGCTGCTTTGACATACCATCTGCTTTAACATGCTTATCTCGACTTTACCTTGATTTTGATATGCTTCTACACTGCAAAAGTGTGACACTCCATCTTCTCATGTAATTATTTAAAGGTACTTCTTTTTCCTGGAGTTTGGGCCAGCTATTTGCAGTCACATTATATGTCTGTCTGTTTTAATACTGACTTGCAGTATGATTGAGGATGTCTGGCATAAAAGGTTAAAAAGGGTTGCCTTTGATTAGTAGTGCATTGCCTTCCTCTTTCATTATAGTACAGCAAAGGAGGGCAGTTGCTGATATTGCTGCTCAAGTCTTTGTTCAATGCATTAGACAATCCCCCAGTATGTTTCATGTTCTGTAAAAGTCTGTGCTGATGAAGACTATCATTGTGTTTCAGTCCGCCAGGTGCTGATTATGGGGGTGTATCTGATGGTCCTCTTTACCCTCTACCTGGTGCCCCTGGGCATGTACTCCCCCTGCATCAAAGAAAAGGGAACCCTGGGACCACCGCCAGCCCTCATTGGGCACAGAGGAGCACCAATGGTAGGGCTAAACGGCTACATATGGTGCTGGGTGTGGCCTCTTTTGGAAAGGTGTTCTGAAAGCTGGATGTAGCCTGATATTTTCTTAGACCGATTTTTTTTTTTTTATAGCCAACTTTAAAAACAATGTATTCATACAAACATGATGGTATATATTTACAATTGAAAAAAAATCCTGTACTCAGTAATAAAGGGAATTTGGAGAAGTTGAACAAAAAAGTGCAGAAGATATTCAGGTGTTATTATTCCTCTGTTACAGTCCCCTAAAAAAATAAAATAAAATAAATAAATAAATAAATGTATGAAATGTGTAGAAAAATAAACCAGATCGAATATGAGACAGTACAAGGATTTGAATTTTTTAAATACACTTTTCAGTTTGAGCCTTCATTACTTATGGAAGATTCCACTTTTTTTTTAAAAGCTTGCACCAGAAAATACGAAAATGTCCTTTGCGAAAGCCATTGAATTTGGAGGAGAAGGTTTGGAGACTGACGTCACCATCAGGTTAGTATATAACCCTATGTGGCTTATAGTGTAATATTTTCAGCAATATGAAATAGCAGTAAATAATAATGTACATGTATGGCATTCCTGTTGTGATAATGTGACGCACCTTTCTAAAAATTATTTGTAAAAAAACGAAATTAAAAGGTGCATAGCATTGTAGTGCTCCATTCGTATACATAGCCTCTGCTGAAGTGGGTAAGAGCCCTTGTCCTTGTGTGGGACTGATCAGCTGAGTTCCCATTAACAGCCTGAGTGTGCAGCAGCCCTAACCACTGTAGCACAGGGTCAGTGCACCAGCAGACTAGAGCACTGTGGACCTGCAGCTGCAAAGCAGACCAGCATATTTTTTTTACATTAGATATCTATTTGGGTATAGTGGGGACATCATATGTTTGTCAGACTTATTTTTACTTCTATCTAGAAAACCGTGCGATGAAACTTAGTTAGGCCATTCTGAGAATAACAGAGTCTATAAGGAGGGGCGTATCTGTCTGTATAAGTCACACAGACAGCCTCATCTACAAACAGTTTTTAGAAAAACATGTTCAAGTAACTAGTTATAGTAAGGGGCAGTTTCAGAAATTTCCTCCATATAAAGAGTTAAAGCAACAGTGACAAAATAGTCTCCATTTAATGAACTATGTTACAAGTTATTCATCTTCAATATTGTGAATAATATATGTTTGTTGTAGGTGTATATATTTAACAGTATATGCAACATAATATATTATTATAGTATAAACCGATGCGGTACATTTATACTGCAGTATAACATATGTCTACAGGTGCCATGCTGGGGATGTCAACCTGATTACAACAAAATGTAGATTAATTGGATTACAGCCAGTTCTAATAAGTTGATTACAAAGACGAACTCACTCAATAAGGGTCTCATTACCTCACAAACCTAAAATATTTGCCAGTACCTAAAAGTAACTGTAAACATGCAGGCAGCACACTTACAAAGCATTGTCAATCAACTGGCTACACATTTGCATTGAAGGTTGCAATGCGTCACATGAAAAGCATGTTTTTCTTTCCATTAGTTACGATGGAGTGCCGTTCCTGATGCACGACCAGAATCTGAAGAGAACCACTAATGTCCACAAGGTGTTTCCAAACAGGACGAGGGAGCCGGCCTCCATGTTCACCTTGGGAGAACTGGAGACACTCAATGCTGGGGAGTGGTTCATTTCTGTAAGTACGAGGGCTTTTACATTTTGGGGAGATTACTAAACTACTGTAGTACAAATTAATTAAATACTAAGTAAGGTATTTCAGCAAGCAGTATTGGCAAATAAATTCACTGGGGTACCATGGAAAGCAAGGACCATAACATTATACAAGTTTACCTGTGCACCCACTAGGGTAACTCCTGATATTGAACTCCCAAGGTGCCCTGGTGCTACAAGCTTGTTGCACTGCCTTACCATTGATAGGGGGTAGTGCAATACATTTTAGTACCTGTTGGCACACACATAGACCATTTGTTACCTCCCAGTACAGTGAAATTGGTCTGACTGATAAAATAAGAATATGCCCTTAATCTGTAAGTCATGCGTTATTTCATGTAATTATATTTAAATAGCTGTCGTCTTAAATTAAGCGCAGTCCATTAGGAATTTGTTCAGAAAAGAGTTGGCAGTAACTGTATTTCCTTTTTTTTTCCCTCTATAGGGCGACCCCTTTGGAATGAAAGCCTCACTCACTGTCAAGGACCGAGTGAGTGCGAAGAACCAGTCCATTATGAACCTGAGTGACTTCCTTAACCTGGCTGCCACCCACCGCAAGCTGGTGATGTTCAATCTGTGCCGGCCTCCCCAACACCATCCCTACAGAGACTCCTGGATCAACAGGACCCTGGAGGTCATCCGCAATGAGTCCAGCATTGACCCCAGTCTGGTACGTCAAGCTTGCAATGACTAAATAAAAGGTGGAAAAGAAATAAGCTAAAATCTAAGAGAAGTCCTCTTTGGCCTAAAGGTATGTGATACGATGGGTATAACCAGAGATTGCTAGAACTGAAACCGGTTCTTATTCCATCTTCCAAGTTTAATATGAGATGTTAGTAGTTTTTAAACCGTGGCCTTATGCTTTTGGCCTAGTCAGTCAGCAAAAACCTGTGACTCTCTTATAACCTCCAGTCCTCAATCATTTACAGGTTCTGTGGCTACCCAATGTGGAAAGGTCCCTGGTTCAGGATCTCATTCCTGGGATGCAGCAGACATCTGAAGAACAGGCCTCCATTGAGAAACTGCAAGAGAACAATATAGTCAAGCTGAACCTCCACTACAGTCAAATGTCTGCCAAACAAATCCGGTACAGTACTTCACCATCCAGCAGATTCAAATATTTCCAAACGGCATGTTTGCATTTAGTTTATGGTTTTACAGTATGCAAATAGGTTGCAGTAAACCACACATGTAAATTGGAGCTACGAGTGGATGCCCCTCTTTTTTCCCTAAAGATATTAATACTGTATTTCCTGCTCTAAGAAATTACTTTAAAAACCAGGTAATTAATTTGTCCAGAACTAAGTGGTCTGGGAAAATGAACACTTCAAATAGAATCTGTTGTGAAGAGAATAATATATTGCATAATATATGGTCAGCATCGACCATCTCTATGCGTGCGGCTTCTGCAATGAACATGCTCTGCATTGTTAAATTTAAGTTTATAAAAAGCAAGCAGTAGTTAAAAACACTCAGAATTTGCATCACTTTGCAACTGCATACATACAGCAAGCGTTTTCAACAAGGTCATTCAAAAGCAGCTGCAAAGACATTATACGTTGATCGGTATCTGAAGCCAGGGATATATAGATCAGGCCCTGGCTTCAGATTCAGATACTGATCAACGGTAAATGTCTTTGCAGCTGCTTTTGAATGACCTTGTTGAAAACGCTTGCTGCAAGCTGTGTGTATGCAGTTGCAAAGTGATGCACATTCTGAGTGATCTTAATTTCAGAAACCACAGCAGATGAGAGAACAATGTTTTTCGTGGTTTGTTTTTAAAGGTGGTTTGATGCACACAAATGCACACACACAGCAGCCCAAACTCCATATATTGGTGTATTTTTGCATATTGAATACTTTGTAAGAGGGCTTACAAACGATATAGTGCCAATAGTTAATATCAAAAGTGTAAGAGAAGTAAGAATAGTACAGAACAATATCTCCCTCTCCAACTCCTCAGGGTAGTGTTAGGTGAAGCCTGAAAGATAGATTGATGGCTTGGCTGCTGTGTGTGTGTGTGTGTGTGTGTGTGTGTGCCTCACAGATAATGACAGTGAGGTGAACCGATCATATCCTTGTGCAGGAGAATTTACATGAGGTAGTTAATGAACACACTCAGGGCTATTATGTACTTCACAATCCTGCAAAACAGGAATGCAACAGAATGCATTAAAGCTCTAATAAGCCCTCAGGATTTATCCGCATCATCAATGTCTTCATGGCCTCCCACCAGGGGATTCATGCAATGACTCAGCATTTCATTACGCAAGGCTTCCTGGGTCAAGCCTTGGCTGAGGAAAAATACACACAGGATTAAAAGACATTCCAATGTTTTGACAGTTTTTACATACATTTGGATAATGCCCCCCACCTCTCCCCTTTTTCAAAGGTTAATTCGGCAATGGATAATTTAAGTAAACTAAATTAAATAATAATAATAAAAACATGGTTAATCATGGTAAAGCATTATAACCATAGTACTTTAAAAAACTCCCTCCTTGTGATTAGGAGGCAATGGAAAAAAAGAAGTGTCTCTTTGTGGGGATTCTACTGTATAAGTATGGGACACTGCAAAATGACCAAGCTTATTATAGGAGTAGTCTTGAAGACCTCTTTGAAGCCAGCATGCCCATCTTTGATGGAATGGCAACACACTTCTTTCTTTTGTTTTAAAAATGTCTTATTCTGTTTTCTTGTTTTCATGTTTTTTTCCATAGTAAATATGCTGCTGCCAATATCACCACAAACCTGTATGTGATTAGTCAGCCCTGGCTGTATTCTTTAGCCTGGTGTGCAGGCGCTCACTCTGTCACCACCAATGCAGTTCAGATCCTGAAGAACCTAAGTCGACCATTGTTTCTTATGGTGAGTAGCTTCAATACTGAATTTCAGAACTCGGGTGTATTTTGTGATACTCTAGGTCAAGTCTGATCACGGGTGTCGTACAAAAAGAATTAAACCTTTTTATGAAAGCTGCCCCAGCCACCGTAAAGCCTTATATCTCAGAAACGGAGATACTGACTTCATGTTTGACCTGACAAGGCTGCCACATTGAGGGCATCTGACTTTTACATTTTCTTCTCTACTCAGACAGTACACTTTAAGCTATTGTCTTATAACCCAATTGCGTTCTTTGATTTTCTTACCGGTGTTGTCCAGACAGTACAAATAACCGTTTCAGTGTTTCAACCTTTGGATATATCAATCATACGTTATATTGCTACTTCATGTTTAGAAACCATTCAGTCTAAAATGACATAACCCTTTAATGAGATTAAGCTTTGTTTTTGTTCACAATAAACTCCCGGAAGATCTGGAGCCATATGGTAACCCTGGGAAACGCTGGAGACAGAAAGCAGTCCTAACTATTAATGAACAGAACAGAGATCCAGTAGTACACACTGTGACAATGGGAGCTTCCCTTCAAATACCTGCTAACATGCCCTGCAGGGCCCATGCTCTCTGAGGGGGAGAGAGCAGTTAGGATTCCTGACTGTGTAATGTTTGGCCTTTATTTTTGAGAACTAATGTGTTGAATTCTAGAGTGGTTTTGTGAGATGGGATACACTGTATTTGCTAATAATTGTTTTATAAATGTATCATTATTTAATTTAACAGCCTTTAAATAACTCAAGTGTATGAATAGGGACCATTATTTCTTTGGGGTTGTCTTTATACCTGTTATGTCAGGTATAAAGAACTATCACGCCCTGTTTGTCCAAAGACTCAATATAAGATTACAGGCCACACACACACCATAGTTGCTCACACTGACTCCAGGAACGTCCCTAAGAGCATGACCCAACATTGAGAAACATTATTAATATTTGAATATGCATTAGAAACATTTTTTATTTTACCCTTCACTAGTTTCAAGTATAATTTTATTATAAATTCACATATTTAATGTGTCAGCCAGAACCAACTGATTCTATAATCCAGGGGCATTGTGCATTTTATCTCTATTTCCAACACAAGCAGTGGGTTTTTTAAATAGTTTAGCCACCTAGGGCTGGTTTCACAGACCCAGATTAGCACTTGTACTACCTAATGTTACTTTAAATAAAGAACTTAAAGACTAGTGCTAATCTAGGTCCGTGAAACCTGCAGCTAAAGAGAAGCTTGAGTGTGAAATACCAGTTATTCTAACTAATATATTTTAATTGTTGTTCAGATTCTGTTTTGTATCATTTTCTGTTTCAGACAATCACATCGATATGAGCCTTTAAAACCCCACAGCACCCATTTGACCTCAATACAGAATCATAACCTCCAAGTAATATCTGGTACACCGGAGTGTAACTGCTAATCTGTCCCCCTGCAACACATTGAGGCCACAGTTTTAAAACTCTCCAGGACGTGACGGCTGAAACAGAAAATGATACAAAGTGAATCTAAACAGCAAGAATGCATTACTGACATTTCAAAGCATACAGAGTTGTTCTTTAAGGATATGTTTATTCTTAATACAAGGTGCTGTATGAATTGTGCACAGTGGCACTACTAAAAGTAAATTGGTGATTCTGGTTGGTTTCCTCCTTATTATTCAGGGATTCATTTAAAGACAATACCACTGGGGAGATCAGCTGTAGTGACAAATAAATCACAGTGTGATCCGTAGCAGGAGGGTTTGGTTTTTCAGACTCATGTGGGAATTCCTGACCAAGTGAACTTTGGATTCTCAGAGCCATGGCTTGCAAATTGCAAGTGGGAGTAGATAATTGAACTGAAATTCCTTGAGTAATCATTTACATAAATAGAGTACAATAATTAAAACCTTTGATGCAAACATGCTGACACACATACCAAAGGTTAATTTAGAAGTCATTTCAAACAGAACGGATAGTTATTCAAATTCTGTGACAAAGGTAAGCTTTTAAAAAATATATATGGCTGTGGCCAATACTCACAATAAGAAAGCTGTGTATTTACATATCTGCTAGCTATGGGTCGTGTTCACACATCTTTAACATGTTAGTGGCAGGGTAGCTGGACTGTCAAGGCTGGCTAACACCAGGAATAGCAGACACAGGAGGATGACATTTTCAGTTTTAGTGCTTTTATATTTACACACTAATATTTACACTAATATGCACACTAATGTTTACAACGAAGGTGTCACAGTGTTGTGTAAAGAGTGTTTTTGCATAGTCTGTTTTTATGAATAAAATACAGCTGAGATTCATAAACTGTTCTATCCATTAAAGACTTTGAAAAAAAAACATGCCTTAAAGCCTAATGAAATGGTGAAATGGACCCATATGATTCGGAACCCGTTTCAATCCTGGTACTTTGGTTTTATCGGTCAACCACAGCACCTCAGCCATCATGTTATGTCTTTCCTCTGTGGTAGCTGGTATCACAGGGCACCACAGACTAGACGACTAATTTATTCAGTAAACTAGCATTTCAGAAATGGTGCACCTCTGCTTCAAAATTGTCAGCTTTGAGTCGACCATATCAGAGGAATTGGGCTAACTCATATGTAGGTTAATGTTCTTTTAGCAAGTACTTGCAAAGTCAACTGCACAGCCTCTGAGCCTGGATGCATCAGCACCACTGGATTTCAGTGACCTGATTAAAACAGAATTGAATCTGGTTCTGAGTCATACTGATCCTCTTTTATGTGCTGGAGAGAATTTGATGACCACTCCCCTGTATGCCGTTTTTAAGAGCCTCTTGATAGAATCCCGAATAGCTCTGATGGCTACTGGTTGCCCAGCGATGGCTAACATTGTTTTTATGTGTGGACAGTGAAAATCCCTTAAGGTGCAGACTAGTCCAAGTTAGGAATAAAAATCTGTTCCAAAACTGGAGAAGCAGGATTGTGTGGAACGGAAACTTTGGAGGAACTTATTAGGATGAAGCTGAGGTGACAAGTAATGCAATGGGGTCTTAACAATGCCAGCAGTGTTCCATAACTGGATTCACTGACCAGAACTTGAACTCTGCCAGGGAATTTGCGCTGTTTACCTTATATTTATATTTAACTTCTGCATGTTGATAGATAGATAGATAGATAGATATCTCTATCAGCCTAATCAGCAAATCATCATGGATGGTTTATTTTAATTGATCCCAGTTGATTTACAACAAGTTCATTTTTAAATAAAACAGAATCACTGAATTGCAAAGCAGAGGTTGTGGTCAGAGTCTGTGATAATGATATGATCGCCAGATTCCTTCGCCTGTCAAGTTTAAAACCTTTAACACATGCAATTTCAGCAAACGGATGTGCTTAAAAGATTTGAGAGATCTGTGTTCAAACCTAACTGTGTTTTTCCTTTACAGACTCCTCATGAATACAAACTGATGTGGATTCTGTCAGACGTGGTGTCTGCAGTGCTCATTGTAGTTGTATTTGTATTCCATTGGTGAGTATTGCAAAAATCTACCTGAAACAAACCACGAGACTGCCAAGAAATATTATGGCTTGTTCACATGACCTTTTTTTTTGAAGAACTGTCTGCATAGTATTTTTGAGATTATTTATTAGGTGCTTCAATCCAATTTATCAAGGTCTTCACAAAAAAATCATAAACATAGAATGTCTGGAAGTTCTGGTTCCTACTGCTAAATAGAAAGGGTATGATATATAACTAAACATTCTTAACCTTTCATCCAGGTGGAGAGAGAGGGGTCTACCTTGCTTTTCAGGCAGTAGACAAACTCATGAAAATGGTCCATACAGCAAGTTTAGGACTGGTACGTATTAAACAAACATATTAAAAAAAATAAAAACAGGAAGCTGTATTTGTAGGAATTATTGCATTGTTGTGTTTCTGAATCATTACTTTTAAAAAAGCTGCTATGGGTCAGTATCTGCAACAATTGCTGAAAACCTTGCCTTCAAGAAAGTACAGTACAGCAAGCTATGCTAAAAATACAGAATATGCTGCTGTTAAAACCCTGTTCTTGTCACTGCCCCCTCCCCAATTTGTAATCACACAAGTAATTTCAGGAATATTTATTACAGTGGTAATTTTTACCCAAATCCAATGTATGGCTATTGACAGGAGCAGATCCAGAACTGAAATAGTTGTCATTCTTGTTAGGCTGCTGTTGCCTTTTTCTATCAATTATTCAACAATTTCAGTGATTTGAAATGTACTCTCCAGTGGCCAAATGTCCAAATGGACCATTTTGTGAAAGGCACTCTGGCCACCTGTGTGTAAAGACCCTGGGTCCCTTGAATGGCCGTTCAAAGCAGGCCTGACTGTATGAACTTCCTGTGTATTGACACACCGTTCACTCTTTGTGCCCTTGCAGAGCTCAGCGATGTGTGGTCCATCTCCAGCGTCGATGTCCCTGGTGAGGTCCGGAGCTTCCACACCACCCCAAACCTGTCCACCATCTCTGAGGTCTACGAGCCCCCAGTCTGAGACCACTAGCCTGCCCAAGACCATCGGAACAGGACCGAAGTGTCCACACGTAGAGAGGCAGGGGAACGCAACTTCAAACCCAACAGCAGGGTTTAGATTCACCCCAAAACAACCTCATTCCCATGCTTCTCCACATCACCTGCTTCTTGAGGACAGCCTGGCTTTTGGGGACCTATCAATAGACAATTTGTGACTTCTTTGGGCCTTGCAAAGCTGGTCAGCTGCGATGTGGGATGGGAGGGTCATTTTTATCCTCCTTCATCCCAGTGTGCAATTACATGGATGCTCGAATTCTCATTATAAATCACCTGTGGTAGGTTTTTAGGTGCAGGGACCTAGAATCTATTTATATGGAGATGTTTTCTAGGTCACAGTACCTGAAAAACCTGTGTGTGATTTATTGGGAGTGAAGAGGATACGTATATGTATTCACAGCAGCTGATATTTAAGGCTGTAGCTACTTGCCAGTGAATGCAGCCCTCATATCTAAAGATTTGTATGCAGGATCTTGTTTCTAGGGATATCCTGCCCAATGTATAGGAGAAGCAGAATTGGAATTCTTCTTTTAAAATAGTCCCATTGAATCTTTAGTGTCCACAGCGTATACAAGACCTAATTTAATGTCTAATCCAAAAGAAAGACCTTCCACAGCACAGCCCCTCCTTTTAATACTATGAGTTTGTTTTTAACCCAGAAGCCTCCAGCACAACTAACTCCAGCTCCCATCTGAAATCTGACAAGTCTAGGTGGTATGACTTAAGGCAAAATCATAATGAAAACATGGAAAGCAAGGCTAGGAAAATAAAATAATACGCAGCATACCATTATACAATATTCTATAACAATGTCAATACTGGGGTTCCCCAATGATAGATATGTATGTTTTCAGGCAAATACACTATTATACTGTTTTTTGTTTTTTTTTCTTAAGGGACAAATTAAGTTTGCACAAATTAAAAAGTATTTAATATGTGAGACTTTCATAAGATTAGTGAGACAGTTTCTGAGGTCATGTCCCTTTCATAAGATTACAGGTTACAATCATTTACCTTTTTTGTTTGACATGTTTTAACCTTTGTTTTACACCAAACAGCTGTCTCATTTTTACCCCTGCTTGACCCTACAGTGAATTATAACCGCAAGTGGGTACTATAGGATTTTTGACATTACTCAAATGACTGTTTCCAGTACATTGAGCTTGTTCATATCATCTGAGCAATTTACATGAGGCCTTACCTTTAAATAACTGTAGTTCCCAATTCACATTACCTTTCCGTTTGTTGATTTGAGGTTTTATGTTGCCAGGTAGAAACTCAGCATGCCATTTGTTTGTAGCATTTTTCCTGAGAAGAAACAGGGTGTGGGGGGGGGGGGGGGTGTTCAATTCTGGGGTATATAGAGCTATGCTAAGAGAACTCTGCAGCAGTGATGGCCATTTGAAGAGTAAGTAGTGGGGTTCCGAAAAAAATTGCATCACTCGTTCCCACATGTTGCTACAACTGTTTAAATAACGTACATGTCATTTTTTTTCATTAACATCCTGACAACTTACACTTATAACTTTAAAGTCTGTTTCAAGTCTGTTTCAAGGCTCTTTTCAAAATGTCCGCTCCAGTGCACTAATAGTGTAAGGATTATTGCCCACTTTGTCAAACAGGTAACACAACAATAATGATCCATGATGTGATACAGAACAGAAAACCAGAGCACTTGTTTTATGTTTTTTTTTTTTGTTTGCTCTTCCTGCAGTGATTTAGAGGACAGATCTCAAACCCCAATGCACTAGAGCAGACATTTTGACAAGAGCTTTGAAACAGACTTTAAAGTTATAATTGTAAAAGGTTGTCAGGATGTTGACAGTGAAAAGTACAATTACAGATACGCTATTTAAACAGGTATAGCAACACGTATAATGCTGTATTTTTCGGAGCCCCGCCACTTACTCTTTAAGGCCCAAGAAGGGTTTCATTTTACTTTTTAAAACTTCAGTGAAGCTTTTAATAAAAGGACTTGAACTACTGTGTTATTTGCATACCATAAATTTTGACCTTTTTTTATATATATAAAACAAACTGATATGTGAATTGGGCATCGCTTAACTTAAGGGAGGAGACTGGAACACCTAGGCAAGCACCTTAACAGGTCGGTAGGATAAGCAAACTGCCAGCTAGTTGAGTTAGTACGGATGTAGCAAAGCTAAATGAATCCCTGCATTGCACACCCAGAGTTTGTGAATTTTACTGTTCATGCAAGTTTAATGACAATGGCACTGGCTGCAGTCTAGCATTGTGTTGACAGGTGGAAAAAGAGCTTCCCCTCACAGCTCTGTAGACACAACTCAATTCTGACATGAACACCTGGCTCCTCTCCATTGTGGCGAATCGTGTGGTGGTGTGTGATGTGGACTAATGCCCAATGGGAACTAGGTTGTGAGACCATCAAACTAATTTTGTGACTAACTGTTTTCAAACAAAGGCTTCCAAAGAATAATCAAATAATTAAATCAGTTCAAATAAACCTGACCCCCTGTGCTTCTTAGGGGAATTGTAAAGCTGTTCCAGAACATACATCATGTCTGGACACTAAGAAAGAAAGGATTAAAATAAAAAAATAACTGCCCATTCGTTTACAGATGCACTAGAGAACAGCGCTCGTACAATAATAAGCCAGTAATGTTTGAAAGTCCTTTAACACGTAACTTTATAAAACCATTTTGTGTATTCAAAAAGATATGACAGGAATGAGTGCTGAGTCAAAGTATAGCAGGTCAGCAATGAACAAGCAGACTTTCACAAGAGCAATATGTCACATAGGGTCTCGAGTCAAAACAATAGCTCAGCGATACAATGAAACCAGTGTGCGTTGTGAAAAACAATGCTCTACTTGGCTTGTTTTCATATAGACACGATATTATTGGCAAAGAAAAAGTTCCATTGGGTAATTCAATCACGGCTGCTCTGGGAACGATTTGGAACAGTAGGTCTTTGCAATTACAGAAATTGGGTATCCGAGACTGACTGGCTCAGAAGAAAAGCACCTTGTTCAAAAATAAGTCTAAATTAAAGGGACAGCTCCAAACCTGTGGCTTTCCCAAACGTTCTAAATAAATACCCAGCCCTTTACAGAAGGGGGGCCCACTAAATTGACTGCAGCAATTCCATGTCAGTTTAAAAATGTGTTAACCTATGAACAGCTCCACATTTCTAAAAACACTGAAAGTAAAATAAATTGTCCACACAAACAATAACTATACTGCAGCGTAAAATAATAGAAACTGACCTGCAGTTGCTTACTGAGTTATGAAACTTGACAATACACTTCCTCAAACAGCTGTTACTGCGGTAAGTTATCCTTCCCAGCAGAACACGAGGGCGCAGGTCCCAGATCTAAGGTGACTCTCATTAAACAGCCCCAAACAATCCTTCTGTTGTTCTGGTACAGGTAACTAACAAGGTAAAGCATAAAGCAGCAATACAGTAAGCCACCTTGTGTTAATAAAATGTATTACACCTACAGAAGTTACATGCTGTCATATTTTTTCGCTTGTATATATTATGCTTCAGTATGCCATCAATGGCACATTTTCATTAGCGGCAAGGTGCAGAATTTTCCTACAAGAGACTACAATATTCAAACACATTTAACATGTTTTCGGGAACGTGCAGTAGTTACCAATTGTCACAAGCCATGTTGTAACTAAAAGATAACTGGACAAGCATTTATGTGTATTATATTACTATTTCAAACTTTAAAAAAAAGACAACGCAACACTCCAGTGAGAGTCATTTCTTCCCACCACACAACCCACAAAGTACCCGTGTTCTTTACTATAAGAAATTCAGATTTAATACCAAGAAAACAGAACAGAACACCACAATCAATTCGTCATCATGCATTCATTTTGTAAAACAATGTTACAATATTACAACATGTACCTTTTACTATAAACATTATTTGCACATTTTGTTCATGGGTAGAGTTGAACTAAAATCACCTATGTCTGAGATACAGACTGTTTTAAAGGCATTTATTAGTAGCAAGATGTACATAATTTGCTTTCAACAAAGCCTGTCTTTGCTTAAGCCTGAGGAGATGCACTAGACATAGCAACCAGTGCCAATAAATACTTTCTATAATTCCACTTACACATTCCACAGTAACCATACAAGTAAAAAAAAAAAAAAAAAAAATAGTCTGTTTTGTATTAACATTTTTCTGTCAGGCTTCAGTTTGGCCCTACTGAACCTGACACCATGGCAACTCATTCAACCCTCCTAGTGGAGCCCAACTGTTCTTAGCATATATTAATAATGACTGCAGTACATACATATTAGTACAGGGGACCTGAACTGTATTTAACTTGAGGTAATAACGTTGATAAGGTGATAACGTTGTTGGTTACATTTTAAAAAAATGTGTGTAAAATCAAACAAGTTTTGTATTCATTTTAACAACTGTTCCTGTTTGAACTCATTCTCAATGGTGTTTTGTTGCTCTAATACTGATTTTGATTTTATTATCATAATCTAATTGCCTGCCATCTTACTTGTAGGCCTGTGTTGTGTTGCCATGGTTTTTGAGAAATAATGTCACCCTTCAACTATGTTGTTGATTTAACCTGCTTCGCAATGACATCATAATAAGGCAAGGCAGGTGTAAACATTTAACAATATCATTCCAGGAATGGGTAACAGATATCAGTTCAGCTTCTTGTGTTGAAATATACAGGTAGTTTTATATTGTCAGTACCCACCCTCAGTATTGCATTGTGTCACAAAAGGGCTCAAAGTGTTTGGGTTTTACTGTTCCCTGTGTGCATTCAGTATGGGCCCTCAGAGTGGGAGATGACAGAGATGGTTTTAAAGTATGAAAACACAGCTGGGATATCACAAACAAATTCTCATCATCCACTCTCTTCAGGATCTCAAGTAAACAAGTTTCTTTACCGACCTCTGGTGTTTTAGCCTTACACACCTTTTGCCATGCTATTTACAAATCTGTTTTTTTTTGTTAAATAAAATTGGTAACAGTTTGGTTTATTGATCCATTATAAGTGGTTATATGCCCTTAAGATGGCGTGTTTAATATATAAAATGACTCATGTATTTTAAAATAGCAGTTTAAGATAATGTTTTGTTTATTTTAGTTATAAAAAAAATATTGGGACTAAGGGATTATAAATAATAATGAATTACAATACAAAAAATGAAATAATTTTTTTATTATAACCAGGAGGTCCCCGGTTAAAATCCCAGCTCAGCCACAGCCTCACTGTGTGACCCTGAGCAAGTCACTTAACCTCCTTGTGCCCTGTCTTTCGGGTGAGATGCTGTTGAAAGTGACTCTGCAGCTGATGCATAGTTCACGTACCCTAGCCTCTGTAAGTCGTCTTGGATAAAGGGGTCTGCTAAATAAACAAATAGTAATAATAACATATATTATCATTACATGATTCATACATATAACTACCAAGAATGGATCCATAAACTACCATCATCCTACTTTTCATCTTCTTTCACTGTGTGTGCTTTGGAATTTAACATTTTAAAAACAGCAGCTTTCTTTACAAGATAATCCATAGAGTGTTCAGTAGATATATCATTTCTCTTACTAAAACAAACAACGTTCCTATGAACAACTTTACAATGTGTATATTATATTAAACAACATTTGTAAAAATCTATTCAGATAAATAACATACCGATACATGAAATTTACCACTAACTGTTACAGCAATCCTGCATGTTCATCATTCTAGTCCACTCACCTCCTACTTCCAATGAGCATAAAAAAAGAACTCTAGGAGTCATTTTAATCCCAGTGGGTCAATGGTCTTGTGCTGGCATGTCACAGAATACAACATTCACAGATCCAAGTTTCTCTTTGGATTGTGCTAAAATGGGATGTGAAATATACACTTTCTAAAACCTGTTAAATCCAACTCATGTTTTTTGTTCTTTTTCAAAAGGGGGTGTTCTGGCATGATGGTTATTTACAGAGAATCCAGAACTTTATCTCGGTGAGCTGTTGTAGTTTGCAAGTCCAGCAGGTGGCATTGGGGTGTATGTTATTTAATCAGTTTGAAGAAGTACAGTGTCAAATCTGATGCAAGGCCTGTGTTCTGACAAAGACATTTTCAATGGGAGCAAGGTGGGCCATTTCCCTCATTCTGTTCTGAGTGCAACCTGGCTTCTAAGGCTTTTTGTGACAGAGGTAAAACCAAGAGAAATCAGACACAGTGGAAAGAGTGAGTGCAATGTGGTTTTCCCCCCCAAAAATGGATTCAATCCAATGTAAAATACAGGGTATTTATAATAATGTATTTTGTGCTTTGTTATCCTTTTCAGAATAGCTTGCTCTTTGTATTTTTTTAAATTTTTTTTATATAAATTATTGGAATTATAAAGACAGCCACTGAGACCCTCTAAACTGGAGGGGAAATGAATAATAAAGCACACCATAGCTAACAAAAAACAATAATAAATTGCTAAAATATTATAACCTTGCAGATATCATTTTAATACTGATTCTTATCTATCTCCAATTCTCAGTTATTTCTACTGTTAAATAGACCTCAAACAGGGTCTTAAACAAGTTCTCTGAAGCTCTGCAAAAAATACTCCGAGGTCACTGCGTATTTAATTCCTCCTTTTCCATTCACGTCATTTTCTCATGCTGCAATTTCTCCTGTAGCACGTAAATAGCTTTAAATCCATAGTCCTGCAACTTTTTACATGACTTCCTTTTACAAAATAAAAAGGACAAATAAAGAACACAAAATATGAGTTGTGAGCTAGAAGGTCTCACTCTTCAGTCTGAAAAATGCTGAACAGTAAAAACAAAGAAAGCCTGGCACAGACTCAGGGCCTAGTGGAGCTTATCTAGAGCCAGGCCTGGGCATTCTATTGCTCACCTAGGCCTAGTTAGGCCCAACAGACCATACAGGGGAGAATACCATTCCTCTGCCTGTGGTTGTGCTGTCACAGGTAGTCGTCCTCACTGGATGGAGAGGTGGGGCTGTGCTCGTCAGGGTCTGTGTCGGTGGAGCTCTGTGATGGGCTCCGGCTCATCCCCCACACCTGGGTGGAGAAGGTGTTGGCCCAGCTGCAGGGGTTGCCCAGCGGCCGGAGGAGCTGCATAAGCTCAAAAGCTTGGCGCCAGTAATCACGCTCAGTTCACTTGCTGCTGCCCTTGGTGCTGCGCTGCTTGCTCATGGTGGTCAGCATCTGGCTGATGTATGAAGTCAACAGGTCGTCCATCTTGTACCCCTATGGAAAATTATAATATACACGTCTGGAAGGTTTGCTGGGATAATACGTATAAAAACAGACAAAGTTGGAAACTAGCCTTTAGGAGAGATCATCACATTGCCTCCCCACTCTCCCCACTGTACTGCAAACAAAGCTTGCGTTTGAGTGCAATCATACATCACCTCACCACACGGCTGCTGAACTTCCCTCGGGTCAGTGTGGAGCTGTGATGAGGAGCATGTTGTCACTTTGCCTGGAGCCAAATGCTCCACAAACACCAACGCATAAACCTACTCCTCACTTTAAATCACAACTTTACCCCAGACCTTTAACTTAAACATTAAATTCCCTATGAGATGATACTAAATTTATATTCAGTCCCTCAGTGGACAATTGAAATATTATTCTCTGTATATAACAAATGATATTACAAGTATGGACGTTCCCAGAGCATTTAGTCACCAGCAAATAGACAACTTGCTGATGAGGCTGGCCAGCCATATTGTAGATTTATTATTCTGGGCAGGAGATAACTATTCGCCACTATAGTTTTGAATATGTAGGCTATAGTAATCCACAGACATCATTTTAAGCCAATGCAACAGGCACATATTGTCTTAGTGATGCCTGCTATTGTGGTTTTACTACTCAAAGACAATGGTGATGCTTTCACTACATCATCTGCCTGAAATCAGTAACCAGGGAGGGACTCACAGATCTTAGGCTTCTTGCTGCCACTGCATCACATTTCTTTGCCAATGAAGTCTCTCTTTGTATTTGCCCACCCTTGCTCTGTCAACATTTTGACTTCTGTGCCAGTCTTTATAGTAAGAAACAAAGTGAAGTCTCTCCTCACCAGTGACGTTTCACAGAGAAGCTTACTCCCTCGCACCAGGTTTCCGATGGTGATGTGGAAGTAGGTGTTGCCGCTGCTCCAGTTTGAGATCTTTGTGAACGGGTGGGTTGTCAGTATGTCCTGAAAGCACATTTTAGTAGATAACACGAGTGTCAGATTAGATTTATCTCTTGGGTATACAAAATTAAATCAACTAGATAAACACTGCAGTCACCAGCATATTCTGGTTGGTGTATTGGCATGAGGGAATGCCCTCTGTTAAGCTTCTCCTGGGTGGATGCTTGTTGTATTGAGCTGCCTTTAATAAAGCACCTTAAGCGACTAAAGCAGGACTGACGCCTCCTAGTGTGTTATTACAACACCAACACGCTATAATATATTAACTTATCATGTTTGTAAGCTAGTTGTTAAAAGGTTAAAAATACCACCTTGGTCTTTGGGTCTATCAAGCTGACTCCATGCTTGTTTATTGCTATAAGCAGGATCTCTGGAAAATTTGGCTCAGTAGTTTGCTGTGAAGAAAACAAAAACAAAGTGATTGTTTGTGATCATAGGAGAATCAATGCAATATTAAAGCAAGACGCAATATAAAATGGAAACTTCAATACCTTAACCTCAAAGAAGGCAGATCCAAATGTAGGCCACTTGAAGATAATTTTTAAAAACACCAGCTTGGCCTCCTCCCTTGATTTTCCAGCTTGCTTGTTGAAGTAGGCCACAATGGACTGGGAAGTTAAGTATGAAATGACAATCAATAGCAATTCAATGTTAAGTCCTGTTACACTAACTTTAAGCACATCCCATTATTAGTTCAAGCAAAAGAAAAGTTCCATTAAAAAGAGACGCTGGATCAGCCAAGGGAGGGAAACAGACAGGAGCTGCTATTGCTGTGGTGGAAGGGGCACTTGACAGCTCACAGGTATGTTTGAAGGTCATTGATACATTATAGTGGAGGATGATTAGCAGAGACATAGTTGTCATGGTAACGTAATTGGTGATATTGAGTCTAAGGATAGCCTTTTCTGATTGTCAGATTGTCTTCTTTTTAATCATGTTATGATTACAGATAGGAGGAGGCAAGACATGGCACTCAATCAAAATAGTGGAAATCATTACTTCAATATATATATATATAGCTAGATTTTTGTTGTCAGTTGAACTGGAGCTGTTGTGTACACAAG
Organism: Acipenser ruthenus; assembly: GCF_902713425.1. Taxonomy (NCBI): domain Eukaryota; kingdom Metazoa; phylum Chordata; class Actinopteri; order Acipenseriformes; family Acipenseridae; genus Acipenser; species Acipenser ruthenus. The sequence goes on along the minus strand of NC_081197.1, from coordinate 12,617,195 downwards.
CTGGTGTGAAGCATTAAAGCCAGTCGGATATGAAATCAGCTGTGTCTGTGATTTATTACAGCATGGTTTCCAGTGATGTGTGAAGCCTGGTGTTTCAGTCTTATTACCCGTTTCCAGTCGTCGGGAGAGAGCTGGCGAATCAAGTCCTGGGGGACCAGCTCCTTCAGGATCTTGGTAATGCTGGGAAAGTGTGACTTGTCGTCCTCGAACTTCACACGGTAAATCAGTGCGCCGAGCTGGAACACCTCTTCCCTGGAGCACTTGTGGTAACCACGCAGGTACTTGGGCAGCTCCTGGGAGAAGAAAGGCAGTGAGACACAAAATCCGCTCATGGAACTTTAGATGCATGAAAAACAACTTCATTATATTAGAACTGTGGAATTACACATGCTTCCTGATCTTACATTGTAACTGCTGTGATATCACCTGGCCTTGTGAACCACCTAGTGTAATTAAATGGTAATGCCATAGTCCAGACCATTTCCATGTAATTACACACTTATTAAACCAGCTGTTACCATGAAAGAACCAGGGACCTTGTTGTTACAATGCAATTAGATGGTAATCTAAAGTTCTTACACAGAGATACAATAAATCAAGGAAATTCTAACGGTATAATTCTGATGCTTTCCCCATCCTTTACTATGGTGCCAGTGCTTTGCCATGCTTCGTTTGTCCTTGACATCACTTTGCTAAGCCATTACAATGGTAAACAGCAATACGATTGTTCATAGGTGTTGCAAGAATATGATTTGAAGCCTGGAGGCACATTGGTTTCAAATAAACAAGTATACAGGCAACTACGGATATTGTGGCACACCTGATAGTAGTGGAATATGGAGTCTGCCATGGAATCCTTTCCTGGGACAGTGCTCGTCCAGAGCTTCTTCATAAAGAACACCTGATATGTTAAAGAAGGCACTATACCTGCAAGGTAAGCACAATGCAAACTGAAGGCTGAACTGACCTGACTTTCATTACCTTTGTGGTTTCGAAAGCTAGTGCATTTCATATACATATTCCCTTTATCCTATTTAAAAGTATAACCAGAAATAAATACTGCTGTATCCCCATATATGTGGACCATCAAGGCTTATCCTACCTAGAATAATGGGTACCAAATCTGCGCGCTGCATTGGAGAGGATAGTGCACAGTATGTCCACGTTTGTAATGACCAGCGTAGTCACCTTTTTTTATGAGCATTCTTATTCTGAATAGAAAAGCAGCATTACCATCCTTTGCTGGTCTGGCTTTCTTGATCCAGTCTGTGAGATGCCTCACAAAGTCAAAGAAGAAGTCCCCCTCTGGAACACTGATCACCTGAGATACAGGGAATGGAAAGAACACAAGCAACATGTAGCAACTTAACATAGCCTGTTCAATTAGAAATGATGCTGAACTGCATCCGCGTCCAGATCTTTACTCACAAAATCCTACACAGATTAAAAAAAAAACCCGGAATAATTCTGTAAGGATTAAGATCGTTTCAATCTTGAGGTATGATTCCGCTAGACTTGTGTCAATACAAATACATTTAAGCATGAACTACTGTAACATGTTTTCTTTTTAATTCATGCGAATTAAGAATCAAAGCAGGATGCAGACTCACATTGGTGATAATTAGGGTTAAGTGTGATTTATTGCTTACAGTCTCTCACCTGGAACAGCTTTTTGTAGCCCATGCACAAGTGTCTGTGCTGGATTTGACACAGGAAATACGAACAGCACTTTCAAACGTTAGATCTTTGCCAAGCGAGACACTTTTGATTAATATAGCTTTAGATAATGTGCAGTTTAATTACCAGCTCTGTACTGTATAGTATAATCTTGTGAAGACACCGTCATGAAAGATGATCTGTCACACTAATACAGTTGTTGTCTTGATTTTTACGGTTATTATCCATACACTCAGTTTGGGTTCTTGATCGCTGTATGGATGGCCATCACGTGTCTGTGTTACAAATGCAACAAATTAATAAGTCCTCCTTTGGGGTTCCTACCTTGTCAGAAATCTTTACAAATAAGCTGAAGCCCTCTGAAGATTTAAGCAGCAGCCTGTTAGATATGTTCTGACAGAAGTCCTTTGCTTTTGTGCTCGACTCCACTTCAAAAGCCTGAAACGAGGGGGAGGGGTGGAGAAGACACAGTCAGACCACCTTTATTTAAAAAAGCTCACTTTCTTTATTTTAATTTAGATTAGGCCACAGTGCCACACAGTGAATAAGTAGGAAGAATATGCGATAATACGGTGTGCCAATTAGCAGTAGGAAATTAAATTTAATTAAGCAATTATGCACACTAGAATCTAATTACGAATAATTGTTTTTAATTTATGAACTAGATTCTTGAAGTTCATTCAATTTGACAGGCGTTCTTTTGTTTGCTGTCAGAGTACCACACATGAAAAACGATGTTCATTTATTTCAAAGCCTATGCAAATGAGGCTACAAGGAAACAGGTTTGTTGTCTTCGATTCCATTAGTAATGGCAGTAATTTAAACTTTTATAATTTCATGACTGTTTGACCAAAACAGAGAATTTCAGTCCTGATTTTTTCCTTGTTATAGTGTACCATCGTGGGTTTGGCTAGTTTTACGCTCACATTCTCTTCAAAATGAATTTTTTTTGACCACCAGGTGGTGCCAATCTCTCTAAGCTTTTGCCTATTTTAACCCAGTCCAGGCGGGACATCCTGTCGAAAATCCTGTTGGAACTTCACGGGACTCCTTGGTCCTAGTCTGAGGTAGTGAATGAATATATGTTAAAATGTGTCCTGTTCTCATGTACACTCAATAAATAAGTATTCTTCAGGACTGAAAGGGTTAAAGGTAGGTGAAAAAAGATCAAACAAACTATACTCACCTCATCTGAGTCGTCTGGGAAATAGACTTTGTGGAAGATCTGTGTGGTTTTGTGCTGAATGGCTTCAACTTCTACCAAGTGAGGAGGGTACTTCCTGGATCCATTGCTAATGTTTTAAACAAAGGAAAAAATAAACATCACAGTTTAGAATCTGTAACATATTGAAGCCTATATTGGAACTACAATCTGTGTGGAGCCTATGTTTGCTGGATTCCACAAAGATAAACCATATAACCTGGGACAGGTTAGGTTTGTAACTCACATTTCTGGTTGTTTGTTTTAGTCCTCCGTCTTTTAAATGAAAGAGACAGTTCAAATGTAACTGAATGAATTGGGATGTAAACTGAATAGTCCGAGCCAGGTTTCAGAGAAATGACTGTTTATATATATTTGTGTATAATTCCCATGGAATTTCCTATTATGTTCACTACAGGATTCACCTTTACTACAGACATTTTTTATATGGGAATTTCAGATAGGGATTGTGTGTAAGTGTACTGTTACAAATAGAAACAGACTTACTGTTACAAATAGAAACAGACTTCAGTCATGCGCCATATTTTGCTGCCATCTACTGTCCTAAACTAATAATGCAACTTGTTTACTGAGTGCTGTTACCGGAGAGCTTTCTGCAGTCTCTGCATACAGTCCACAGCCAGTGGATGGTGTTTCTTGGACTGTAGAAACCTCTGGATGTGGGGTAGAAGCATGTTGCTAGGAGGGAAGAGGCCTGTACACAACCATAGCAACTCCCAGCCTTTCTCTTCACTGTACCTGAAGGGAAACAGAGCACAGGGGTACTAGACTAAACAATAATAATAATAACAACAACGTGTGTTATACCATTGTATGTAGTATGTGTTAAAAAAAATTGTATTAAAGACCACATTGTAGCAGGCTTTTTTTATAGTGCATTTTTGGACATTCCCCTAAGGCGGTGTTTCCCAAACCGGGAGTGATGGCAATAAATCTCATGTGTGTCGCAAAAATGTCTTATCGTATATTGAACTGGTTGTGTTTTTTTTTGGTGTGTGACACCACCCACTAACGCTAATAAACTGCCTTTTCACACACATTATGGCATCCTGTTGTAATGTGTATATACAGTGCAGTGGTGGATCGGAATAGCTTTATTAAGTACAGTACTTTATTAGGATGCATGCCTTTGTTACATGGAAGAGGAAACACGAGGGTGACGGAGTTTACGATTACATTTCTTTTGGCTTTGCTGTCAATGTTAAAAACAGAGAAACAAGGCCACAACGTGTCAGCTGTGATTCTATTTTAACAGTGGGTGCCAATCAAATTAAAGTGCCATTTAGATACAAATCACAAAGACGTTGCAAATAAACCTTGAGATTTGTTTGAAAGAAAGCGCAGTGCTTTTGAGAAACAGAAACTATCAATGGTTCAGAAAACATCAGTGCCAACAAAAGCAGTAAAAGCTTCCTTCCATGTATCTTATAGAATAACCAAATGTAAGATGCCACACAGCATTGGTGAGACATTACTTCTTCCTGCTTGCACAGAAACGGTTCAAACAATACTTGGCAATACTGAAGCTGCAAAAATAAAATCAATTCCCCTCTCCAATAACTCTGGGCAGTAATGTCTTCAAACGTGCTTCAGCAGTTACTAGCGAAGATTAGGGGAACCAGATTTGCGCTGCAACTGGACTAAGCAACTGATGCGGCAGGTGAGGCACATTTGATCTGTTATGTACGCGACGCATCTGAAAATGACAAGGCTGAAGATCTGTTGGTTTGTAAAAGCACTGAACGACAAGCTACATCAAAAGACATTTTAAAAATTCTTAATGAATTCATCATAGAAAAGGGATTGAGCTGGAATTCCTGTGTTGGTCTGTGCACAGACGGGGACTGGAAAGAAAGAAGGATTACAGACTTTGTTTAAGAAGGTGGCAACTGACGCTGTTTGGGCACTGCATGCTCCACCAAGAAGCTCTTGCATCAAAATAAATTAGCCTGCAGCAATTAAAATGGTAAACTTCATTAAAACAAGACCAGTAAAAGCACAGATTTTCTCTCTTCTTTCTGAGGACTTGTTTCAGAACATAAATCCTTGTTATATTATTGCGAGTCAAGATGGCCGTCACATGGCAGAATATTTGTGTCTTCGAACTCCAAGAACTGAGAAAGTTTTTGGAAGAGGCCAATTACTGTCTAACAGTGAAGTTAAATGAGTTGAATGCCTCACTTCAGGGAACTTCAGGGAACTTCAGTTTTAAAGCTGAGTGACAAACTGAATGCATTCATTGCAAAAATGTATCTGCGGAAAAGGAAATTAAGGATGAACCACAACTGTCATGTTCCCCAACCTTCAGCAGGCTATTGAAGATCATCAGTTTAACCTTCAGCAGGCTACTGAAGATCATCAGTTCAACCTTCAGCAGGCTATTGAAGATCATCAGTTCAACCTTCAGCAGGCTATTGAAGATCATCAGTTCAACCTTCAGCAGGCTATTGAAGATCATCAGTTTAACCTTCAGCAGGCTACTGAAGATCATCAGTTGAACCTGCAGCAGGCTATTGAAGATCATCAGTTCAACCTTCAGCAGGCTACTGAAGATCATCAGTTCAACCTTCAGCAGGCTATTGAAGATCATCAGTTCAACCTTCAGCAGGCTATTGAAGATCATTAGTTTAACCTTCAGCAGGCTACTGATGATCATCAGTTCAACCTGCAGCAGGCTATTGAAGATCATCAGTTCAACCTTCAGCAGGCTATTGAAGATCATCAGTTGAACCTGCAGCAGGCTATTGAAGATCATTAGTTTAACCTTCAGCAGGCTATTGAAGATCATCAGTTCAACCTTCAGCAGGCTATTGAAGACCATTAGTTTAACCTTCAGCAGGCTACTGAAGATCATCCGTTCAACCTGCAGCAGGCTACTGAAGATCATTAGTTCAACCTTCAGCAGGCTATTGAAGATCATTAGTTTAACCTTCAGCATGCTATTGAAGATCATCAGTTCAACCTTCAGCAGGCTACTGAAGACCATTAGTTTAACCTTCAGCAGGCTATTGAAGATCATCAGTTCAACCTTCAGCAGGCTATTGAAGATCATTAGTTTAACCTTCAGCAGGCTACTGATGATCATCAGTTCAACCTGCAGCAGGCTATTGAAGATCATCAGTTCAACCTTCAGCAGGCTATTGAAGATCATCAGTTGAACCTGCAGCAGGCTATTGAAGATCATTAGTTTAACCTTCAGCAGGCTATTGAAGATCATCAGTTCAACCTTCAGCAGGCTATTGAAGACCATTAGTTTAACCTTCAGCAGGCTACTGAAGATCATCCGTTCAACCTGCAGCAGGCTACTGAAGATCATTAGTTCAACCTTCAGCAGGCTATTGAAGATCATTAGTTTAACCTTCAGCATGCTATTGAAGATCATCAGTTCAACCTTCAGCAGGCTACTGAAGATCATCAGTTGAACCTGCAGCAGGCTATTGAACATCATCAGTTCAACCTTCAGCAGGCTATTGAAGATCATCTGTTTAACCTTCAGCAGGCTATTGAAGATCATCAGTTTAACCTGCAGCAGGCTATTGAAGATCACCAGTTCAACCTGCAGCAGGCTACTGAAGATCATCAGTTGAACCTGCAGCAGGCTATTGAAGATCATCAGTTCAACCTTCAGCAGGCTATTGAAGATCATCAGTTCAACCTTCAGCAGGCTACTGAAGATCATCAGTTCAACCTGCAGCAGGCTACTGAAGATCATCAGTTGAACCTGCAGCAGGCTATTGAAGATCATCAGTTCAACCTTCAGCAGGCTACTGAAGATCATCAGTTCAACCTTCAGCAGGCTATTGAAGATCATCAGTTCAACCTTCAGCAGGCTATTGAAGATCATTAGTTTAACCTTCAGCAGGCTACTGATGATCATCAGTTCAACCTGCAGCAGGCTATTGAAGATCATCAGTTCAACCTTCAGCAGGCTATTGAAGATCATCAGTTGAACCTGCAGCAGGCTATTGAAGATCATTAGTTTAACCTTCAGCAGGCTATTGAAGATCATCAGTTCAACCTTCAGCAGGCTATTGAAGACCATTAGTTTAACCTTCAGCAGGCTACTGAAGATCATCCGTTCAACCTGCAGCAGGCTACTGAAGATCATTAGTTCAACCTTCAGCAGGCTATTGAAGATCATTAGTTTAACCTTCAGCATGCTATTGAAGATCATCAGTTCAACCTTCAGCAGGCTACTGAAGACCATTAGTTTAACCTTCAGCAGGCTATTGAAGATCATCAGTTCAACCTTCAGCAGGCTATTGAAGATCATTAGTTTAACCTTCAGCAGGCTACTGATGATCATCAGTTCAACCTGCAGCAGGCTATTGAAGATCATCAGTTCAACCTTCAGCAGGCTATTGAAGATCATCAGTTGAACCTGCAGCAGGCTATTGAAGATCATTAGTTTAACCTTCAGCAGGCTATTGAAGATCATCAGTTCAACCTTCAGCAGGCTATTGAAGACCATTAGTTTAACCTTCAGCAGGCTACTGAAGATCATCCGTTCAACCTGCAGCAGGCTACTGAAGATCATTAGTTCAACCTTCAGCAGGCTATTGAAGATCATTAGTTTAACCTTCAGCATGCTATTGAAGATCATCAGTTCAACCTTCAGCAGGCTACTGATGATCATCAGTTCAACCTTCAGCAGGCTATTGAAGATCATCAGTTCAACCTTCAGCAGGCTATTGAAGATCATTAGTTTAACCTTCAGCAGGCTACTGATGATCATCAGTTCAACCTGCAGCAGGCTATTGAAGATCATCAGTTCAACCTTCAGCAGGCTATTGAAGATCATCAGTTCAACCTTCAGCAGGCTATTGAAGATCATCAGTTGAACCTGCAGCAGGCTATTGAAGATCATTAGTTTAACCTTCAGCAGGCTATTGAAGATCATCAGTTCAACCTTCAGCAGGCTATTGAAGACCATTAGTTTAACCTTCAGCAGGCTACTGAAGATCATCCGTTCAACCTGCAGCAGGCTACTGAAGATCATTAGTTCAACCTTCAGCAGGCTATTGAAGATCATTAGTTTAACCTTCAGCATGCTATTGAAGATCATCAGTTCAACCTTCAGCAGGCTACTGAAGATCATCAGTTGAACCTGCAGCAGGCTATTGAACATCATCAGTTCAACCTTCAGCAGGCTATTGAAGATCATCTGTTTAACCTTCAGCAGGCTATTGAAGATCACCAGTTCAACCTGCAGCAGGCTACTGAAGATCATCAGTTGAACCTGCAGCAGGCTATTGAACATCATCAGTTCAACCTTCAGCAGGCTATTGAAGATAATCAGTTCAACCTGCAGCAGGCTACTGAAGATCATCAGTTCAACCTGCAGCAGGCTATTGAAGATCATCAGTTCAACCTTCAGGAAGTGCAGGAATGTATTAACGATCATTTGCAAGCCGTTCAACAAAACTTTGGACTATATTTTCCAGACCTTGACTTGGATAAGTATGAATGGATAAGAAACCTTTTCTGCCAACAACCTCTGGAACACTTCAGTATTGAAGGGGAAGAAATGTTGATTGGACTTCATTAACTAAATTAATTCAAATAAACGTACATTTTCATACTTTCACACTATTTTACATTTTATGTTTTTTATTGTTTCATAAAATTCTACCAGTCAGTCATCAGTGTGTCACACAATATTTCGGTGTTGAATAAGGTGGCACAAGCTTCAAAAGTCTGGGAACCACTGCCTTAAGGTGTTGGTGTAAACATGCAATATACTATACGGACACCCCATTGGATAACATCAACTCCTTATTTTGATGCTAGTCACAGGATAACTATAAAAATGTGGTTAATAAAATTCTCCAGAACTGTAAAATGCTCTAAAAAATCCAGTGGCTTATCCCGGCGGGGTAAAAATGGATGAAATCAACCCCTAGTTGAGAATGCTATACAATTCCTTTGATAGTATTGTAGAGTCATTTTTCATTATCGTCAGATAAGCAAATGTTTCATGGTGAAGGGCAACACTAACTGCATAATGGTTATATATTTATATAAAAAAAATACTACAGGTCTAAATGGCTGTTCATCAAAAAAAAAAAAAATCCCAATTTCCTTGGATGAGACAGAGGAGCCACCTGTAACGAACCCCATGTGTGAAGCCCGCGTACTTACTTGACATGGTTTTCAGTGAGCTGCTTGAGTATCTGGCAGAAGATCTCGTCTTTGAGAGGCTCTGATTTCAAGGCAGCTTCAAATATTTGGTCTGTCAGCTCGTTCACGGAACGTGTGCGTTTGGATGGATAGTCACCCATATACTTCATCATGGGTGGGAATCAGCAGTCAAGGAAACACACAGAAGTACTACAGCTGAACACCATAACAATGATTCTGATATATTCTGATTAATACAGTATGGCTGCGACCCGAGAGAGCATGGAGTTAAGCACAGGACTGTGCTTCCTCTTTGCTTGCCTCTCTAATTTACATAGAAAAAAATTGAGGGAAGCAAATTAGTGAAGAGTTGTTGCACAGTAAAGTATAGTACATGTTGTGTTTACTTGTAGAATCTTTTTATCTTAGCTTTACCAAACTTTACCGTGCAGATTTTGCCAGTGAAAGGATATCAATGAACGCCAAGCAGGCCTCCTGAGACAGATCCTCATGACTCAACACTTTCTTGAGCAGGGGCTGTTTGATAGGCTCCCGGGTGCAGCACCACAACTTGTCCTTCCCCCGGCTCTTTGTGATCATCACGCGGCTCAGCGTGTGTTTGGGAGGCGGCCTGGAAACAAACAAAAAGATTGACTTCTTTCACTGCATCTCTCGTATCTCTCAATGGCACAGTATATTTTCTCTCTTTATTATTTTGCTGTATTCAGTGTTCAGGACTTTATTTTCACTTTAACAAGGGTGAGTTTATTTATTCACTTCCTGTGTGACAGGCTTGAGGTCCTATGTGCAACAAAGTGAGCTTGAGGTCCAGATGCGGCCCTAATACCTGCTGCACAGAACACGGTGTGGTGGTAGGATAAACAGGCTTCCTAAGATTAAAATTGAAATAAAGTCTGGAAAATGAAACATTATGACATGTACAGTTATGGCCAAAGGTTTTGCATCACATACAATTTCAGGATTGAGACAAAATTGGTTAATTCTGTAGGGTGATGTGAAATATTTGGCTATAGCTGTAGTGCTAATATGAGGTACGCTTTTTGCAGCCTTCGTTATTACTGTTGAAAAATGTGTCTGCTAGACTGAGAAGTTACTTTTCACACACTTATCTCTTAACAAAAGTGTCAAGAATCAGAGTGACACGTAATTCCAGAGAACAAATATGTGGGTTTGAATTACGAATGACTCCCTGTGCCAAGCTGCAAGGCCTGTCCTTTGCAGTTAACAGTGAGACAACAAATATGCTCACCTGAAGTAATCGTAGGAGAACTCTTCCAGAGTGTATGGCTTCACTTTCTCATTGCTCTCCACCAGTGTCAGCTGGGAGGTCCTGATAGCGTCTTGCCTCTGGTCAGGGGTCATCGTCACCAAGGCCTGGGGACACAATAATACACACCCAGTGATTTAAATGCCTGTTTTGACTTGAGGACATGGTTAGAAGACTACCCTTTGTAGGAGAATCAGCAGAAGCTCGGTAACCGGCACTCACCACAATCTCCAGAGGGGGTTTGGTGGCTGTAGGCAGCACGTAGACACAGTCTGCAGGGAAGTCCCCCTTCTGTTTGGTCCTATCATTGATGCCATGAGCCCAGCCTGAATTCATCACCTGCTCCCCGCAATCCTGGTCCAGCATTATGAGGTCTCCCTTCGCAAAACTCAGGAACGAAGACTCGTCTCCAGCTAACAAAAAAGTATTATTAATAGTAATATTTTTGGTTAGACTTTCTTAATTACACTACAGTATAATATATGGATAAGTACTAGAATTGCATCTCAGCCCATACGAAATAAGTCATAATTAAGCGACGTGATAATGACACATCACCTATTTATGACTTTCCCAACTCTCTGTATGTCTTTTAAACTGCTGTTGTTTTTATTTAAAAAAAAAACATTCCAAACACTGAAAATGGCAGCCGGTTTTCAAAATTCCCACTCTGGAAGCCAGAGAATCATTCATCGGAGACCAAGAAAACTAAAACAAAACAAACAAACCTGCATTCTATATAGACCTTGAAAGTCATGGAATCCATATATTATAAGCTGAAACAAATGGGACTGAAGTGAATTATTTTAGGTTATAATTGCATCTCGGGAATCTGGTGAATTTATCATAAACCACTCAAGCTTCACTCAATTTATGATGTCACCAGAACCCTTCAATGCAATCATAACCTTGTAACTCTCTGCTGCCCATTGTATATATAATCACACGGCAATTACATACATGTTTAGTTCCTAACCTCTTTTGAAATTACACAGTATTTACAAATGTAGCTATTTATTTACTATGCAACCACATAGCAATTGAAGACATGCTGTAAGGTGGTACCCTATTATAAATAAGTTGACCCTGTCTTCTCATTTGAACTGCCTAATCTACTTTCTAATGAACACAACATAGTGCAGACATTCACCAGGGTTTGGATTGTCTTGCAGAGCGACCACAAACTTCGACCTGCTCCTCAGCCCCTCGAGGAAGGTGACGACGAGGTCCCGGATGTCATCTGCATTGTTGGAGGTGAAGGTGTATTCATCCCCTTTAATGGTGGCCAGCGTGAAACTCTGCCCCTGCAACTTGCCTCCTCTGTGATTAAAAGGTTTTAATTAACAAGTGAACTCGCGTTCACCTCTTACTGAGCAACAACTGATAACATCAGGTATTCCCACAATAACTTGTTATCTAAGAAACAAAGAGCTGTATTTTTAACAAGTATCTTTTACAGAACTAGAAACAAACAACTAAGAAATGTAAATCGAGGTTTCCTAAGCAAATTTTTGGAGGCGTAGCGGGCTGTGTTGTGTGACACACTGCCGTTGAGTCTGTCTGCTGTCAGTGAGATGAGGTTAAAAGCTCTAAAACCACAAATGCAGATAAGCTTGTCTCTTTTGCATTGTGGTTAAGACACCTGCTTGTGGTGTGAGGGGTCGCCGGTTCGTGCCCAGTCTCAGCCCTGTTACAGAGGCAAGACTGGAGTTAACACAAAACTATGCCTACATTTTGTATTCTGCCCTTGGAGGAGTTAACAGTATAGTTAATGCAGGAAAGTAAATACATGTTTTGTATAGCATGCAAAGGGTTAAATATCACTGCAGTCAATTATCCAGCTGTTAATAACTAATGTGGAGGGTAAGAATGCTATTATGAACTAAAAAAGCGTATGGTGTATTTAGACTTATTTGCTTTGTTGTTGCTAAGCTTGCATCTAAGTATCTGCAGGAGGGAGAGAAACAGCAGAATCGGAATCCGATTAGGTAAATTAAACAACTGTATTATAATAATGATTGTGTACCTGCTACTGGAGACAGCAGTGATTTCTGGGAAGGAAAGCTCCAGAAGAACTTGTTCTTGCTCATCGACGAAATAAACTCCAGTCCAGTTCACAGCTACAATGACATCGTTCTTAGGCAGACTGGGTCCTAAAGACAGACCGGGGCAGAAGCAACACAGTTAGAGGAGTGATTATCTTAGCTTTTTCACACCTAACGTTTAAACCGTTATTGTAATTCATTGGAAGCCTTAAAACAACAATGTACATGTATACAATACAAAGTGATTTTGGATTGCATAAATATTAACTGTTAGTTAATCTTTGTTCTTATTTCTCTGTTATGGCTGTTTGTGACATTTGAATGTATGTAAATGTTCTACAGGTACTGCAATGTCTGATTAAGTATGCTCTATACTGGTTATTAAATGATTGCTTCAAACATGAGGTCCTGTCTTCCATGCTGAACTGCCTGTTATATAGTTTAAAATCCCTTGTGCTTTCATAATTAATACAGATATACAGTATGACAAGAAGTTGGCAGCTTTTACATCAATAGATGAATGACCACATAACTGCATATTATTTGATCTATTTGGTTGTTGCGTTCACTGTTGTGTGATTATAAAGATCTGAGGAATTGTACTGTATGGGTGTCTTCTTGTCTGTGCCCATTGGACCCCCTTGTAAACTACATGGTGCATCTGATTAGGGGTATCCAGGTGGGAGGCATGTCTAAATAAAGACAAAATAAGTACCTGAAAACTTAAAGGCTTCATAAAACCGAGAAAAAAGCAAAGGCCACTTGAATCGAGCAAAATCCACCACTTCCTCTTTCACTTTCTGGGGGTCCATCCTCTTCTGGGTGTAAACTCCCTGCAGCGATAAAAAAAATATATATATATACTGTAATCTCAGGCTCTTCAACACAGGGATAATCCGCTGTGATGAAAGCCACATTCCTTTCATGTTTTCTATCATGTGTTTTGAGGAACAACATTTTCCTTGTACTTGTACTGTCAAAACATCTCTTGCTGTTATGCTTTTGCCCACCTTTTTGTGAGCTGCCATGATGAACTGAGCCCACTTCTCCACAGTTTTCAACGAGCTGATCTCTCTGTCCGGGATGTAAGAAGGGATTAAACTCAGCAAGCGCTCCAGAAGCACCTCAGAGCCATAGTCTACGTAGTATTGCTGGGAGGCCAGCTCAGCAAGATCTTCTTCCTGAGCAACAGGGACAAAGTACAGAGAATACAGCCCAGGCCCTTCAAACCCAATAGCACATTCACCACTGCATCATATTATACAAAGCAGGGAGTCATGCATACATATTGAATAAATTGCCTTACAATCTACACATCCTACTGCATAAACACTAAAACATATATGACATGCATATTTAACATATGCAGCAGTGAAATAAAAAGTGAACACCAGCTGCCATTATGTTAAGCAGCACTCTTTCATATCTGTAAACCTTTCTAAAACATTGAAGAGGTTATAAAAGTAATAATAGGATACCTGGAATGTTGAATGTGTTTTGCCCCATTGTAAAAGTACAGTGAAAGCTTGGTAAAGCATATTAAAACCATGGCAAATCATGGTAAACTACTATATGATAAATGCATAGTATAATAGTAGGTAAAGCATGGGAAAACTGCAAAAATACAGTGGTAAACTTAAGGGGAAGTACGTATCATAGTGCATTACTTTGTAGTAGAATTCGGCAGCCTTAAGTCATACAGATATTACTAAAATTCCATACCAGTTAAATTTCTACAATAAAGGAATTTAATATAAAAGGGATTTGTAAAGCCTACTGCACGTCAAAACCAAATTGTAAGCAAACTGCCTCCCCCTCACACTTTCTGTCCACACACCCTGGATGGGAGCCCTCACCTTATCACAGCGGTACTCCCCAAACTTGACCCCCCTGACGATCTGCTGGTAGATGAGGTTGTTGGCCACGTTATCCTCACTGGGGTTGTGCCAGGGCGTGAAGATCTCCTTGCGGAAGAACAGCCTCCAGGGGGCGTTGCGCTCCTGCGCGCCCTGCTCTTTGGCGTACTGCTCACACTGAGACACAGCGTCCATCACGTGGTCATTCCCGCTTCCCAGGGAGGACACCTGGAGGGTGGGGAGAGGCAGGCACCGCGTGGGGGTCATGCATATTCAGAGAACTAAAGCCTTGAGCTTTGGTGTAAAATGTTAATGGAACAATGTGATTTGTCTGCCGTCTATTTGTTTGTAAGACCTTGTAAGGTCTTTTATATTCTGGTATATTCTATTTTTTGATAGCAATCTAAAGCAGACTTATGGTCAAAATCCCCAAACTCTATAATATTTTCCCACATAAACAAAACTGTCTGCATAGTCCCGAAAGCATAGAACCAATTCCACAGTACTGATGGATTTTATGTACTGGACGGCTACCTTGTCAAATAAGGCAATGTAGAGGGAGAAGCCGAATCTGTCTTTGAGGCTGATCTTGTCGGCCAGGGAGTTGCAGAGCTCCTTTGCTGTCGTCGCTGAGTCTGTCAGCAAAGTCTTAGTCGTGCCGTCCATGAACGTCACAGGCAGCATGATGGGCTTCTTTGACTTCGTGGCCTGCAAGGACAGAAATCTTTATATTAAGGGATTTGCTTTACTTTATTTATACAATCTTAGTCTGAATTCCGACATCTTCTTTGTTTTTTTAAAATAATAATGCTACTTTGCTAGTTCCACTTCCTTTCGGTCTATGCAGATATCTCACATTAACTTTTTTTTTTTACTGATCTTTTGCAAGACAAAGTCAAATTGTATAGACATGTAGCATTCACAGGCTTTTAGCAGCTGCACTAGTTATATAAACCACAAAGAAAAAGAAAGAAAGCTGGCATCATGTTTTCGAAACCAGAAACCATGCTCCTGGATCCTGACACTGAATCTTACCAGTTAAACAGGGCTTTCCTGGCTTATTTACTGGTTTTATTTTTGTTGTCTCTCTGATTAAATGTGTACGCCTTTTTTCAAATACAATAAGCACTCTTTAAATCACTGTAAATAAGTCCTTCCCTATCTGTTCATAAATAAGAAATTAAATGAATAAATCAATACCTGCAGTTCCAGCCAGCTGGGGGGTTGTGTCCGTGTGCCATTGACAAACGTCCTCCTCAGCCTCTCCTCACAATATGGGGCATAGCCTGGGGGGCCACTGATGATGAAGTTTCTTAAATACTGCAACAGAACAAACAGCATTGCTGGCATGGGGGCTGTAATACAACACAACACTGCAGGTTAAGCTGCCCTATCATGAACAGATATATATTGTGAAGCGACCCTATATTAGACTGAACTGTGGCTTCCTGAAAGAGCCCCTTGGTTTTTACCTTAACAAACTTCTCTGAGGGAGCGAAGCAGCCAACACAGAGAGATACGAGGATCCAGCCTCGAGCATGGCTGCTTTTCGATGGATTCTGGGTCAGCTGCTTTGAGATCTGACAGTAGATCTCGTCCCTGTTAAGAGAAATAAATAATTGCAGTAAAACCTGTATTATTAACAGTCACCTGAAATAAGCTGTCACTTACCAATCGATAAACCCCAGAACAATTATTTGTTGACACCTTAAGTCAGCAGTTGTCTGTCTTAAACAGCCACTATATTGTATATCGAAATGAAAACATATCTGGGTTTTGAGATCTGTCCTCTATATCACTGCAAGAAGAGTGATTTAAAAAAAAAATAAAACACAAGTGCTCTGGCTTTTCTGTTCCGTACCACATCATGGATTATTATTTCTGTGTTACCTGTTTGACAATGTGGGCAATAATCCTAAGACTAGCAGTGCACTAGGGCGGCCATTATGAAAAGCACTTTTAAAGTTATAAAGTTGTCAGGATGTTAGCAAGGAAAAGAAAAATTACAGGCACGTTATTTAAACAACACGTCGGGACGTGTAACGCTATATTTTTTGGAACCCTTCTACTTACTCTTAGTCGTTGCCAATCAGTTTTTATTATTTTCTTCCCAATTTGAAATGCCCAATTATTTTTAGGCTCCGCTCACCGCTACCACCCCTGCGCTGACTCGGGAGGGGCGAAGATGAACACACTC
Organism: Acipenser ruthenus; assembly: GCF_902713425.1. Classification (NCBI taxonomy): domain Eukaryota; kingdom Metazoa; phylum Chordata; class Actinopteri; order Acipenseriformes; family Acipenseridae; genus Acipenser; species Acipenser ruthenus. Next base: position 12,600,790 of record NC_081197.1, on the reverse strand, counting down.
TGTCCTCCGAAGCGTGTGCCGTCAGCCGCCCGCTTCTTTACACTCTGCAGACTCACCGTGCAGCCGCCTCAGAGCTACAGCGTCAGAGGACAACGCAGCTCTGGGCAGCTTACAGGCTATAGAGCGCATCCTGCACTCTAGTGAGTGCTTTTACTGGATGCGCCACTCGGGAGCCCCACCCAACTCTGTTTTGGCTTTCAGATATGAGTAATGGATTAGCATGGTGTTCACTGAGTAAACTGGATTACTGTGGGACGAACCTCAAGGCAGGCCTGAGGATGCCATTGCCGATGATGAAATGCAGCTTCTCCAGGTTGGAGGTGGGCCTGTCCTCAAGCATGCTGTTGCCTTGCAGGGTCTGCTCGCCATCATTCAGTCTTTTTGCAACCTAGGTACAAACAAGACACTCGATAACTTGAGAAAACATGCACTGATGGCTTCAATTCACATGCTAGTGCCTGGGCTGATGGCACCTGCCTATAGCATCCAAAAGGCAGTTGATATATTCACCTCCTCAGTTAACTTTGATTTCTTCTTGAGAGTGAGGGATACAAGTTTGTGCCGCACGCTGTTCTTCTTGTGGCTGTCAATGTGAGCGTTCTGGAATCATATTGAGGAGAATCAACACTTGTGTCATTATCAACAGTCCTTCTGAAGTTAACATCAAGCAACAAAACTACAGACAGAATAACAAGATTGCTGTCCTGTACACAGTCCTACACTTTTAAATGTTGGGATTACAGTTTATCCGTCCTCAGCCAATGCTGCTTACCTCTCCCTCCACCTGCAGGGCCTGGAGTTCCCGCTTGTAGGTCCTCTTTCCCAGGGTCTCGTAGATCTTGGTCATGACTGGGATCTTCTCACTGCCATCGCTCATGGCTGTGTGGTACTTGGGTTCAGGGAGATCACCCATGAAGCGCAAAATCGTGATCCACACAGCCAGGGCTGCCTATGGACAAGGAGAGCATGCTTGATTAGCAAGTGTTGCCTCCAAAATAGGTTCTGCAGAATGTTAACGACCAAGACATCCCTGGCTCACAGTGTTAAATAACTTTACCACCTAGGATTATGATCTCACTACACCTCGGGAACTATTGTCTGGTTTTTCTGTGTTTGCCTGCAAGGTTTCAGATGTACTGGATCCAAATAGTATGAGAGATCTGGAACCAAAACAAAGGGTTTGAAGAAATCTTCTTTCAAATCGTACAGGTTAGGAAATGTGGAAACAGGACAGCAGTGTCAAATAAAACAGGACAGTGGTGTAACTGGTCACTAAGCGAACATATTAGCCACTGTCTAAAAGGGTCCACAGTTAAAAGTGCTTTTTATCCCATTACACAGTATCGTAAACTCTTTCTGGCAGCTGACTGAGTAATAAAAACACTTTTAGCACAGCAGACAGCCAATGACCACAGTAAATAACTTATAGATATGGTAAAAACAATACTAAACTATGCTAAAGTATGAGAAATGCATAGAACCCTGTGACGGAAACATAATGAGTTCTGGTTGTAAATTTCCCTCCCGACCTGTGAGGGCGCTAAGTAGCGAAAGGGAAAGGCTTTGGACGGGTTGGCATGACAGTTCATTTCCTGGGTCGGAAAGTCAGTCAGCCTGGAAAAAGGCAAGACTCCGTTACAGGAACGTATTGACCCGGAAAGGTAAACGAGGTAGCAGCTGCAACTTTGCTACGCCTTTACAATAGTAAATGTGTAAGGGAATTAAAACAGGTCATTTTTGTTAAAAACATTGCCAAGGTGAAGTTTGTTTAAAGCTGCCTATGAACATGATGACTCACCAGTTGATCTCCTTCGTCCTCGTGGTAGAGCAGAGGCTGCTTCAGCGGGCGCCGGACGTATGTGTGCGTCGTGGTGCCCTGGAAATAGGTGGCCGCGAACTTGGCAAACTTATACTCGGAGAGGTCCTCCTCTTCCTCCTCAGGCAGCGGCAAGGAATCATCAAGGTCCTCCTCCTCCATCTCCTTCTGAGCATGCTCCAGATCCTGGCACACAGGGCAAGTGGCAGTGGGAAGCTGTTACCCGGAGCTTTATTGGCTACAACTTAATCCTTTAGCTTCATAAGATACCAGGCCAAAATATCAAAGCATACAGCTTCTAAACTCATCACCAAGCTAGAGAAACCCCAATATGTGTAGGGTAAATGTATGACAACTTTAACATCTGTCTGTTCCTACGTAAAGTAGCACTTTTTCCGGCTGACTAAACAGCATCCTTCCAAAGTTTTTTCATTCAGGACTGACAGTTTCAACTAATGGCTTCCTTGGGTTTATTCAAATATTAAAACATTTTGATCGATGACTCGGCATGCTTACCTCAAACCCAGACGGTGCTTGTCCCTCCTGGCCGGGGAAGGAGTTAGTGGTACCGAGAAAGCCAAACATTTTGTCGACCATGTCAGAGTCGTTTACGGGTTCCTGCCGCGCCTTTTCCATCTGCTCCAGGAGATTCTTCTTCCGCCGGGCCTCCTCCCGCTCCTTCTTCTCCCTCTCTGCATCCTCACGGGCCAGCTGGGCTAGGCGCTCCTGCATCACAGGGACAGAAACAGGGTACTTAGCAATACAGTGCTTCCAATAAACTCACTGCTACTTTCACAAGGTGGCTTCCATCTGTACTGGAAGATAGCAGGGACGATTTAAAGATCTAAACCAGTGGTGCGCAAACGTTTTATATGCCACCCCTTTTCTTAGCATACATTTTGTTGTGCCCCCCCTCCCCCCGACACATATTACATTTTTTTTAAATTTAAATCAATATAAATTGCATAAAAAGTCCAGTTTTAGCTAAATACATAAATGTTAACAAACACATTCTTAAGTTTTGAAATTTGTACTTTGAGATATAATTTATAAATGCTGAAAACGCGTATCACAAATTCAACATTTAAAATCAGTCTATAAATATATTTTTCACACTTAGCGAGTCAACGTTTAGCTAACATTTCTAACAAATAGATGTGTGAAAAATACATGTAACTTAAATCTTTTTTTTTACACTTGGCGATTCAAATCTGAAAAACATTTTCGTTCAGCAATTAAATCTGAAAAAATAAATCTGGGTTTTCACAAAAATATATATATATTTTGCCAGCTAATATGAAGCTAGCAAATGAGCCCCCGCCCATTGAAGCATTTGATTTGGCATTGTATGCTGCAGAGCTGCCCTTACACACCGAGAGTCAATCTCTCCGCTTCCCCACCTCCTCAGTATACTACAATGCCAAAAAAATGTACACATTTAAAAACGTTTAAGAATGGGTTTGTTAACATGTATGTCTTTAGCCAAATCTGGACTTTTTTTGGTTAAATCTAGGACCAAATATGCGATTACACTAAATCTGGGAATAAACGGCTGTTATAAAATACGAGTGCTTTTTTTTTTACACTTGTCACCCCATACATGGAAGCCACCACTTTGGCTCTGTTCACTGCAGTTTCACTGACACGCTTGCTATTTTAAACATCATTCCAAGTCCAAGAGTGATTGTCAACGGCTCATTTGAAAGGTAAGAATTTGGACTAATTAGCCGTCATTTATGTATTTATTTAAAATGTTCTATCCTTTAAATATATATATATTTTACATTTTTTACACAACTGCCCCTTTAGTCATAGTCGTGTCCCCCTTGCTGACTCTCCCCACACTTTGTGCACCACTGCTCTACACTATGGTAGATCTGTATATATTCTTTAACCCCCCCACCTCACCTGCTCCCCCTGGTGTTTAGACTCTTACCTGGTGTTTCTTATCTGCCTCCACTTTTGCCTTCTTGGCGCTCATCTGGTTCCTCAGCTTCTCCTCCTCGGCCAGACGCATCTTCTCAGCCTCCAGGCGGCGCCGGTACTGACAAAAAAGGGAGAAGGATTCAATTACAGGGCCAAAGCTATTTATCCACGAGTTTACTATCTAAGCAGCAAAATACATAGCAAAATAATCTCCCCCTTGAGATGAATGAAGATGGACGAATAATGTCCACGGACATCTTTGTTACTGAAATAAAGAATATGGAAAAGCAAGTGGGTTTAAACCTAAATTAAACTACAGAAACTGGTTTGATTTGAAAGAAAGCTAGATTCCTCTACGAGAGCCAGTAATATTTACTCAGCAGCATCGGGAATGAAATATATATTATTACTAGCCTGTTTTTAGCAACAAAAAGTATGAAAATAAAACCCCTAATGACTCACTTGTCCTGCACCAGCTATCTAGTTGAAATGCCAGCAATCAGACTCGGCTCTGAACTGCTACACTGCTACATAGGTTTGCATTTAAGTGATGGGACGTATTACCCCACCAAAAAGTCAGTTCAGGGCAGTTTACAAAGATCTTGACAGCTCAGACTGTTTTAGTAAAACCTTTGAACAGGGCAGTTGCGGGATGAGTGGATTACTTCCCCCACCCTTGACTTTTCAGTGCTCACCTCCCCCTTGAGCCGCTTGTACAGCCTGCGGGAGATCATGCCCCTGGAGTAGGCCTGGATGGTGATGACTGCCCACAGCCGGTGTCGGAAAGCCCGCCGGACCAGGCAGCCCCGGCACTGCGCCTGGAACTCAATGATCCGCTTCCTCGCCACGTGGTAAGTCTTGTAGAGCTTGCGGGACCGGTAGAGTGCCTGCAGCCGCGCGAAGCCGATCCGCATCTGAGGAGGAACACAAAGAGGAATGAGGCTGATTATACCAGATTCATACCAGATTACAGGTTTCATTTTTGCAACTTTATTAGTTTTCCTAGGACTATATTCTGTTACGCATGTGTGGATCATCTGTATTGTACTGGACTAATAAAGAGTAGACACCTTTAGTAAAATGGTAATACAGAGTGAAACAACCAGGAATATATGGGATTAAATAGGCCTTGGCAAACAGGATCTGGTCAAAATGAATTCAGGCAATGGTTACATACAGCGCTGTAGTTCTTTCGACAGTTATAGCCCCTCCAGTGTTTCTGTATCAGCATCGCAGACTTTCTGATCTTGAGGAAATTGGACCTGTGAAAAAGCAGTAAATACAATCACACATGGAGCTTCAAAATGAAGTGGCAAACGACATGGGACAGGTATCAAAACAATTAGACAGGGTTGTGCAAAGCTATGCTGTGCTGGGCTTCTTCCAAAAGCGTCCTGATAAAACAATTCAGGAACTGCATTAGTTTGACCATATTTAAGAAAATATATGCTTGTAAGGAACTGCTAGAAAGGTACAACAGCATCATAAAAGGGGAAGTAGCTTCAAATGTCATTTCTTTTTTCCCTGTACCTTTTTACTTATCCAACTCAGCCCAGTGAGCTCCTGGACATTCAAACTTGGCTAGTGAATTTGTCCACCAAGGAATAGATTTTAACTCACAACAAAAAAGCTACCCAGGGGTGAGCAATGCGTCAGATTTGGCATAACATGGAGAAGGGTCTCCTTGACTTGGTCTGACCTGTCTTTAAAGCCGCGCACGACCTTCTGGATGAGGATGACCTTGTCGGTGATGGCCTTGTCCCTCTCGATCTCCAGCAGCATGTCATGGTGGTCCTGCAGAAAAACAGCCAGCGGCGTCAGTGGGAGAACAGCCCAGACACACGGCAACATTGGGAAGCAAAGCAGGCAGGATGCTCTCCACAGACCTGTCAGCTGAGTGAGTCTGCCAACCAGCCTCCAGATAAGAATGTTTACACGGTGGCTCTATTTGCAGTGACTCCCTAAACCTGTAACCAATCAGGTTACAGTCCAATTCGGAAAAAGTAAGCATTTCCTTTCTAAATAGCTTTTGCCAAACATTCATTTAAACAACTATCAGACATAAATGTATAGTACCTGCAGTGTTGTGATATGTCATATAAAACTCAATCACAAAATAGGACTAAAATGACATAAAATTCTTCATCTTTTCCCCTATTAGACTCTCTGTTTCTTAAGTTTTACATGGATACACATAAAAGTTTAACCATTACAAATAAAAACAAATATCAAATAAATGCACTATAAAATAAAACCATTTAAAAAAATCCTTAGTTTAACTAGTAAGAACAATATTGAGAGTTTATTCCATTAAATTATTTACACATCTTTCTTTATACTATTGATAAAAATGGAGCTGTCCTACTTCCAACACAGACAAAAATGAAGGCAACATCCTTTAGTAAAAACAAAAACGCCCACCCCTTTTGCCAGTTACCTTACTGCGTTTATGACTGCCAAATGTCTGGAAATCTTTTTTTGTTTGCAACCTTGGACTATTTTCTGTACCACTGCATCACATGTTAAGGAAACTTCCTGTGGGAAGTCTTGGCTTTGCCCTATTTTAATCTTAAACTAAGAGTTTCCTGTGCTAACAGCTGTGGCATTCTGATAAAAGGACCTGAGATTTCGTAATGAGCAACATACTTTCCAAGAACTGTCAACCTGGGATGCAACTGGGATGTATTAACAAACATTCATGTTTTAATATTACTAACGCAGGTTTATCAGAAACCGGTTTCTAAATAGTAAATATAAACTTCCCACTTTCTGATGTTTGCAAATCTCACAAACACGTCAGAATCCATTCTGCCTGGCATAACGTCTAATATATTATTGTTTGTTGGAAAAGATGTTTAAACTGTCATTTATTTGGTGCATGATCGATACAGCAATTGATACAAGACAGCCTGTCTTGTAAAGTGCTTGTAAAGCGCTTTGTGATGGTGATCCACTATGAAAGGCGTTATATAAAATAAAGATTGACTGATTGATTGATTGAGGTGTCAGGGCTTCAGTGTAAAGGGTCCCTTCCTTTCATTGTTACCTCTGGGATGAAGAGGTTGGATAGGGAACGGAAAATGAAAGGACCTTTCGACTGCTGCTCTCTGACACTGCTGGCAAGCTCTGATGCATGCTGAAAATAAACTAATAAAACAGTGCAGGGCAGAACTGATTTCAGATAATTGTTTCTTTATTACTTTTACTAGGACTTTACTCTGTTACGCATGTGTGGATATTCTGTAGTGTATTGTATTAAGAAAGGCTAGACATCTTTAACAAAACGGTAATAAAGTGCCACTTCTTTCCTGTCATCTGTTTTCCTTGGACACTATAAACTTGAGTGAAGAAGCACCGCCCCTCCCTCTCCTGTTCTGTTCCACACTGGAGCTGTTTGTTTGTTCTGACATTTAGCAGAGGAAGACGAGAGACCTCAGAGTTTCCTCACAGGCTCAGCAGGCTCTGTTTTTATGAATGTGTGAATGTGTACGCATGCATCAGTGCTCTGCTAGGTTGCTGGTTTCTGGGGACGAAAGAATCTGACTGCAGTTTCACCTACAAACATTGTATTAATATGCATGTCACGGCTTTGAACAAGCAACACAAAAATACATTATCCACACTAAATAAACTGCAAGAAAAATATGTGTTGAAACCACGTGATTCCATTGATCATGTATTATTTAGCTAGTGTGATAATGTGGTAAAGGAAAGAAATTAGGAGCAACCTAAAATCTGTTAGAGAAAATAAAACATCTTGTACCTATACCTGTAATACAATATACCTGTAGCTATTTCACATATTGTGTATTTATGTGTTTTCTTTATCCCACAAAGCTGCATCCTAATAGCACTGCTGATTTGTCTGTATCTGTAAATAAAATGTTTTTCAGAAAATCCTAAAAATGTGCTTTTACAGTCCATTTTAAGAATTGTTTGCTATTTCTTCCACCTGAAATTCAGTACAATTCCTTTGCTCACTAATCCAGTGGCAGTAAAAACCGACTTACAAGAAATCAAAGAGACATGGCATTACTGTACCTTGAGGAAAATCTTTGTCTTTCCAATTTGCCAGTCATCATCTCTCCCCAAAACAGCTTCTGCTATTCGCTGGCATGTCCCTCTCAGATCCTCCTGTAAAACATGTTGTAAAAAGAGGGAAGCTCAGAGTGTGTAGCGATCACTGTTGACAGACTTCTTTAACTTTTTAAATTTGTAATCTTTTTGGCCCCCTACCAAAAATATAGCACAGTGGGCATTCTTGATAGACACTTGTGTGAGGAGAATACAATATAAACCATACTGGTTTTTTTTTTTTTAGCTTATATCATTTGTGTTTAAATTTAATTTAATGAAGTTTTGGAAATATGCAAGTAACTCCCCCCTCTATGCATTTGATTAATATCCACCCAACTACTCCTTGGTCTATCTAATCTATTATGTGAGGTCTACGGCCTTGCCCATGTCGTGTGCCTTCAAACCAAATTAGTTTGAGGCTATAAAATCTTCAAGCTGTCATGTTGCCTGATCATCAGTAAAACGTATTCAGTTTCAAATGTATGTGTTGCAGGGGTTTGTCCTAGACTACTGAAATCGGTAAAGAAGTCACATCAGCATATCAGAATATAAGCTGATTCACTCCATACATGTTTTATCGCTAAACTATGCAGGTCATCAGGTGCACTGTTTTAGTGTTTAAGCAGCCCACCTGCTTGTATGCCGGTTTGACGCCTGGCATGAGGACGCGGTAGCGGTCTACAAACTCCACAAAGGTGTACCGGATGGGGTAGCCCGCTCTGCGGATCCGGATGGTCTCCATCATCCCGGAATACCTCAGCTGACGCACACACAGCTCCCGGTCAAACAGCTGAGAGGAAGAAGCATTTCGCACTCAGGTGTGAGCAGGGATATTGGCACCGTCATGGCAACAAAAACACATCAAATAATGGAACAAGTGAATAAATCAGCGGTGACTTACTACAGGGTTAAAGGTCAAATTGGAGAAGGTTTTTAATGTATGTCTCTGTTTTTTGTTACATCCTTGAAATGTATCGCTATTAAGTTTAAGCTCAGCCACATGCCTCGTTCCTGAAGACCATTTCAAGATGCTTAAGAGCTTTACAAGAATTGACAAGATAAACCGGAAACCAAATAAAATGTTAATTTCAACATGATTCACTATTGTAAACCCTATCCATTTTAATTTTAATGTATAGTGGGTTCTTGGAATCAAATCTTTGTTGTGTTCTAACACTTTTGCTACATTTTAATTATATTACCCCAAAACATTATGGGATCAATTCAATCAATGGAAACATTTTAATTAAATCTTATTTGATTAAAATAATTTATTTCACGTTTTCATTTCTCACCTACAGTATAGTATCATTGGTTTCCTAAACCTTCAATGAAGCATACTATATACCTTATTTGTAACTAAGAGAAATGTACTCCAAAAGAGTCTTAGAATTACAAACCCTTATTTAAAGGAACTTAATACCTTACCATGCAGTATAAATCTAAAGTAGCACATCAGTTGCCTACCCCTGTAATGAACCAAACACAGACACTACTTTTGATCTTCTGATCTCTTTAGGAAAAAAAAAATATTGTTTGTTTATCATGTTATTTCCATTGAGTTACATTATTGGCCACCTGAGACTCGTTAACAACACCACACAGGGATATCCCTTCAGGAAGTTAGTACAGGATTCAGAATCAGATGGGCCGAGCCTGTCTACCAGCAATACATTACAATGTTTCCAGTCTGAAAACATGCATTATATCAACACTGTTTTCATCAAAACAACTAGTTCAATTCTCAAAAGGAGTTGCTTGTTTTACTCAGCAACACCTTGACACAATGTAAAACTGTTTATTCTCATACCATATTATTATGATTTGTAAAATTTCAAAGAATAACTTTTAAAAAAGACAAAATCACAGTAGAAATGTGAGATAAACATCTATAAAATCTCTTTTGATTTTTTTTTTACAGATACTGTAGTAGAACTTTCTAGTCCAATGTCTCTGTTCTTACCTGCTTTCTTGTTTATGTGCAGCTATTGGCACTGTGAAAATGAATTTCCCGCAGTTGGAAATACTGTTTTCTAACCTTGCTGGCATTCCTGTGTCACCCCTCTGCCGGGCTAAATCTCCAGTGTTCTCAGCTACACACTGGATCCCATTACACCCCAACACCCTAAGTGGTATAAACAGAACCAGGCTTACCATGGGCTTCTTGAACTCATTGGGTTTGATGCAGCGTACGAAGAAGGGCTGACACACACTCAGGGTTCTCATCAGCAGCTCGAGCGAGCGTTTAAACTGGCTGCTGAGAGTCGGGGAGCGCTTCCTGGTCTCTGCACCCTGGAACCGGGAAACAATGGATAAACTTCTCACAGGAAACAATGATAATGTGGCAATGACATCTTCCTCTCTCTCTCTTCCTCTCTCTCTCTCTCTCTCTATCTCTCTATCTCTCTCTCTCTTACAGACACAACACACAGTACATGGTTCTATCAATAAAAGGCTAAAATGGATTTTGCTTGAGGGAACTGCGTATTAACTTGAGCGTATTAACTGTTATCAGTTAATACGCTTATTATAAAACTGTGTGCTGATAAAA